>NC_091754.1:17855101-17917601 GCF_043380555.1 Nothobranchius furzeri
CACACACACACACACACACACACACACACACACACACACACACACACACAAGCATACTGAATAAGTATAAAAAACTATAGTAAAAGGATGGTAAAATAATCTACAGATTCAGGAGAGAAATGGCTGAAGGAAAGAAACTGTTCTTGTGGCTGGTAGTTTTTGTGTACAGCGATCTATAGCGTCTGCCAGATGGGAGGAGATGGAAGAGAGTAGATGCAGGATATGTGGCATCTTGGACAATATTCACTGCCTTTTTCCTGGTCCTGCTGATGTACAGTTCCTGGACAGAGGGCAGTTGGGCACCAATGATTTTTCCTGCTGTTTTAATAATACGCTGTAGTCTGCATTTGTCCATTTTTGTGGCTGACCCAAACCAGACAGTGATGGATGAGCAAAGTATGGATTCGACTGCAGCAGTATAGAAGATGATCAGCAGCTCTTGTGGTAGGCCGTACTTCCTTAGTTGCCGTAAGAAATACATCCTCTGCTGAGCCTTTTTGAGGATGGAGTTGATGTTTGTTTCCCACTTCAGATCCCTGGAAATGATAGTTCCCAAGAACTTGAATGAGTCCACCATTGACACTGGGCTGTTGGATATTGTGAGGGGGGACAGCACTGTGGGAAGCTTCCTAAAATCCACGACCATCTCCACAGTCTCAAGGGTGTTAAGCTCAAGATTGTGCTGACTACACCAGACCACCAGCCTCTCAACTTCTCGCTGATAAGCAGACTCATCACCATCCCGGATGATTCCAATGACAGTGGTGTCATCTGCAAATTTCAGGATTTTTACAGCTGTGTCCTTAGAGGAGCTGTCATTGGTGTACAATGAAAAGAGCAGTGGAGAAAGGACGCACCCCTGTGGTGTACCGGTGCTGATCAGCCTTGTGCCAGATGTAACATTGTTCAACCGCATATGCTGGCTCCTATGTGTCAGGAAGCTGGAAATCCACTGACACATAGCAGGGCAAACAGTGAGCTGAGAAAGCTTTGTGGTGAGGATTTCTGGTATAACAGTGTTAAAAGCAGAGCTAAAATCCACAAACAATATCCTTGCATAGGTCCTTGGTTGATCAACATGTTCCAGGATGAAGTGCAGCCCCATGTTGATTGCATCATCCACTGACCTGTTTGCCCTATAGGCAAACTGCAGGGTATCCAGCTTAGAGGTGGGAAAAATGATCGATTCTAAGATGCATCGCGATTCAGCCGTGCATGATTCCGCATCGATGCAGCAACGTGACATAGTCTCCCTATGTCTATGTCGGGGGTCTGCAATCCACGGCTCTGGAGCCGCACGCGGCTCTTCCATACATCTGATGCGGCTCTCTGTGCTTGTAAAATAATGAATGGATATTTAAATAAAGTGCTTTATATTTTACTGCATAAATTTTACATATGTAAGCCAATTCTAAATGTAAAGATTGTCTGCGTAAACCTGAACAGGTCCAACCCGGTCTTACTGTGAGACCGGGCTGACGCGTCACACTTGTGCGTAATTATATCGGCGCATTCTGAGCTGACGAGGATGTGAGATTCTGGGATTCTCCTCAGACGGCTCCTGGATGTGTCGCCACATTGGAGACAGGAACAAGCGCTATTCAGCCAAAGTTTCATAATCAGGGAACATTTTCTAAAGTGACAAGTCTCGCTTCAGTCGGAGGAATCTTCCTGCATGAGCTCTGGTACTGCAACTTGCTCCAAGCCCCTCTCCACATCTTCAGCTCGCTGTGCGCCGTACGTACGCGCTGACAGCGAGCTGCGCTGAGCAGTGTCCAGCTCAGATGTTCAGATGGGAATCTTTTCTTGAGTGATTTAGCTACATCTGCGATGTGCAAAATGAATAAAGTGTCAGTTCGTCTGCTTGCGTCGGGGTAGTTCTTTCTATTCTTTCTCCGTCAAAATAAACGATCAAATATGGGAACTGTCCGGTCAACACAAGCCCTGCTTTTAACTGTTCGGTTTTCTTGCAAATTATTGCAAAGAGATAAAATTTAACTTGATTTACACCAGAGCCAGGCCCACTGCACCATTATCTCCGTCACTGTTAATGAGGGAAAAACAAAATGATCGGATCCTTTTCTGACTTTCCCCACCTACAAAGTTTAATTACACAATCAGACGTGACAGAGCCTGGATTTGTATTCTGAACAGTCTAAACATGTTTTAAAAAGAAACGTATGACAAAAGTGGCACCTGCTCAGTAAAACTACCAACAGGGTGAAAAATATCAAAATATTGTCGGCAGAGACGGGCTACAACTTCTGGATCCATTTTATATAAATCGTTTTATTGATTATCTTCTTATGAAAGATAACTTTGATGTACACGAGCGACCGGTACTGGCTGCTGTCACCTGTTGTGAGCAGCGCTCTTTGATGGGAACAGGTTGCCGACCCCTGGTCTATGTCTATGCAGGACAATAAAGTTTTGAGGTTTTATAATTACTTCTGGGGGCAGAGTTGCACTGACATGCGCACTGCGTTGCCCTAGCACCAATTTAAAACAGAAAAGGCGGACAGGGATACAGGGCCAACATTACCAGTAATCAAAGATGTACCCGTTACATTTAAATTGGATGTCTGGGCTAATTTTGGTTTTGGGATCCTGGATGTGAAAGAATCACTTAACACAGTATTTGTTTACCATTTTTAAGTTCAGTAATATTCTATCTTAAAGCTGCTCTACCGAAAACATTATTTCTTATATTATGTAAGTAATTATAGGCAGCACACTTTAAAAATTATTGCTCACTATAGTGAATAGATGAATGTTCTGTTTTTCAGGGATTTCGAAATCAAAAAGAAATTGAAAACTATTCTACTGCTTTTATTAAGTAATGAAAATTTTTGTGGGAAGAATCGTGATGCATTTCAGACTCAAATCGAATCGTTAGGCAGATAATCGGAATCGGATTGAATCGTGAGGCAGGTAGAGATGCACACCACTAATTCAGCTGGTGACCTGTGGTGCTTTCAAGATGGGACAGCACCAAGCGCTCAAAGGACTTCATGACTACTGATGTGAAAGCCACGGGTCTGTAGTCATTCAATTCGGTAGGGGAGGATTTCTTAGGTACTGGAATGATAGTGGAGCTTTTGAAGCATGATGGAACCTCACACAGCTCCAGCGATCTGTTGAATATCATTGTGAAGACAGGTGCTAGTTGGACAGCACAGGTCCTGAGGCAGGAAGGAATTACTTCATCTGGGCCTGGTGCCTTCCATACATTCTGTCTCCTAAAGATGTTGCAGACATCCTCTTCCTTCACAAGGAACGTAGCTTGTGATTTAGAGGAAAGAGGAGTAAGAGTTTCCAGGTGAGGTGTTGCGGCTGCAGCTATGCTGGAGTGGAGGAGGGGTGTGACATTTATATTGCAACTGTTTTGACGTTGAGTGATGTCACTAAGCAGCACCAAAGGCATCCACATTATAAGTTAAAAGTGGTGTCGTGTCAAACGCATTTAATCTATTCTGAGGATCGGGAGAGCAGCAGTGTGATAAGAAATGCAGCATTCCACAACCAGAAGCGTTGAGACAACAAAGCATCGTGAATTATGCCGTTGGAAGTTTAGAAACTGTGATTTTAAAAGGGGGTGCACACTACTTTTTGGTTTCCTTCCACCCTGCTTCACCAGCAGCTCTTCCAACTTCACAATTACAAGTTGTCTGATGACGTCTGCCGATGTCATTTCCTACTGAGTTACAACGAATCAGCACAAGTTAACCACAACTCCCACTCAGCAACTCTGCTGGGCTATTTCTGAGAACATACCCCAATTCTGGTACTCCGTTGGTTCCTGAAGTGACCTGGAAAGAGATCTTTTCGGGCCAACCGGTGAAATGGTAAATGATCTGTATTAGATATAGCGCCTTCTAGAGTCCTAGAACCCCCCAAGGTGCTTTACAACACAATCAGTTGTTCACCCATGCACACACATTCATTTCCTGGTGGTGATGCGCTTGTGGACTGACAGAGCTTTAGCTGTGTGTGTGAGTGTGTGCAGATGGAGGAGCTTGAGAAGTGTAAGATGCTGAGAGGAGAGCTGACCTCCAGACAGCAGCTGGATCTGCTCAGCAGCCATGACGACCTGTCCCAGGCCCTGGAGGGATCCTTCTTTGTCCAGGTGACACAAACAGGATGCTTCATCTTTATGATGCTAACTAAATCTTTGCATCACTCCATGCAGCAGGTTTGTTACACAGATTAAACTCAAGGGGGCAGTATATCATCACTGACGTCTGTTCTAGATTTAAATGAATCAAAACAAAATAAAAAGTAGAAAAATTGCATTTGTTGCACAAATGCTGTTTGAATGCTGAATAGCTGAAACTGTAAGCTGAAGCCGCCGAACAGCTGAGCTGAAGCTGAAACAAAGCAGAGCTGTCAAAATGAGCTGAATGTATTTAAAGATGTAGAAGCAAAAAGCACCAACAAGCGTAATGAAGCTCAGAATATAGGTGAAGAATGGATCAAAATGCTAAACAGCAGACAATTTTAATCTTTGAACATTTATTAAAAACTCGAAATTTGAAACGTTAAACAGCTGGCATTTGAATGAGAATAGTTTAACGGGTACATTTTTACAATTGGCTGGACTGTGAATTTAGAAATAGTTGCTGTTATCTGAAACTGATAGATTAACATATGTTCAGATTTGATATGGGATGGATGAAGGGTTGGATGAAAGAAATAACGGATGGATTGTTGGATGGATGTTAGATGGTTTATTGGATGGATGGATGAATAGAAGCATGTATGGTTTTCTATGTAGATGGATGGATTCCTTAGGCCAAGCCGATCAATTTGATGTCTCACATGCATGGGTGTGTAATTCCATCTAGCCAGAAGATGATTGACCTCTCTCAACCAATAAGGGAGCTGGGAGGGAGCGGGGCACTTTCCCACCTTCTGACGATCAATCAAATTTAACTTATTTCTAGTTTTAAGTACAAACAGTTCAAAAACAGGAGCCTGTTAATGGCTCAATATTCTGCTTTTTATATTCATTCCTATGAGACTTGGTTAAAGTGATTTGTAGTTCCTTGTGTTGTCATGGTAACAGATGACAGAAGTCTGCATTAATAAAGCTATGTACAATAACACATGACTCATTTAAACTTTGAATAACATTTCTATATTAAAGTATGTTGATACAGTTGTGTCTAAAATGTTGTTAAATGTTGTTGCTAAGCACGTTGCCATGGTCACGCAGAACACAATATCAAGTTAATGCAAGACTCCTGGGACCAAGCAGGTTGAATTGATGTACCATACGTGTGGGTGCACATTTCCTTTTAGGCAGAAGACGATTGAAAACTCTCAGCCAATGAGAGAGCAACGAAGGAGGAGTGGGCGGTTCCTGCCTTTTGACTAGTGTTAAAATGTCAGCTATGCTGCTAGTTTTAAGTGTATAGAGCTGGTTGGTTGGTTGTTTGGTGTGTTGGTTGGTTGGAAGGATGGATGGATGGATTCCTTAGGCCTAGCCGATCGATTTGATGTCTCACATGTGTGGGTGTGTAATTCCATTTAGCCAGAAGATGATTGACCTCTCTCAACCAATCAGGGGGCTGGGTGGGAGCGGGGCACTTTCCCACCTTCTGACGGTCAATCAAATTGAACTTGTTTCTACACACAGAAAAAACAACACAATAACACAGTATGTGCAAGCACTTCACCTTAAATTCTCTTTAATTCTCTTGTATGATATTTTGTGTGTGTGTGTGGGGGGGGGGCATTTTGCCTTGGCCCCCAAAATGTCTTGAAACGGCGCTGGGTGTGTGACTGAGTTTTGAACGTGATCTGAATTGTATCAAATGTATAAATATTACATGTGTGTAGTGGAGATAAATCTACCTACATTTTACTTTTCAACACTTTGTTTTGTTTTTTTGTTTTTATTGAACTATTTTCCTGTCCTGTGTCTCTCATCTTCCTGCATCATTTATGACCACATTTGACATACATATTTAAGTTTGTAGAACAAGCGTGAGATAATTGACTTACTGCTGGAAACCGCTGGCTTTTTGATTCCCGCTTCCTGTGAGCCTGCGGGCTGCTGTGAAGCTGTGAGCGAGGCAAAGCCGGCAGCCCCGCCCATTGGAAACAGTGCGTGTGGACCAACCGTACCAACTTGAGGAATTGGGGGGGGGGGGGGGGGGGGGGGGGGGACTATAATTTCTCAACAATTAAAAACACATTGTTTTGTATTTGCAGACTAACTTTTACGTTGTGGTTTTAGAAGACAATACAGGTTTACTGATAGCATTTATACATTTACAATAACTTTTGTGGGGGGGACAACTTTGTGTGAGGGGGGGACGCGTCCCCCCCCGTCCCCCCTGGGATCTCCGCCTATGCTCCTGTTAACGAGAGAAGCCTTTAAATCTGTCCTTCAGAAGTGAAATTGGACCTGTCATACTTCTCATCACTATTCGAAAAGTACTGCACCGATTTGAAAAATTCAAAAAGCATGAGTGGCAGAAGACTTTGATGATCATCTGTGCCGACTTTTGTGTGCCTACCATGAATTTTGTAGAAGCTATGATGAGAAACCTTTAGCTGTCTGAAGCCGTTTTGAGGAGAAAATCTCTGTTCCTTTATCATGGGTTTCAATGAGCGGGAATCTGGGTCTCTCCTCCTTCTGAGGCTTGTAGCGAAGGAACGGTAACACTTACAGATAAAATGAAACCCATTCTGAAAAGCTGACAATTCCTACTTTTTGAGTTATAATTTGTTTTGGTAGTCCAAACGGTGTGGGGGTAGTAAAGAGTTGTTCACGGAAGATGTGAAGTTGAAAAGGTACAGTGCGGAATTCTGAAGTTAGAGTGGGAGAGACTTTTTTTATTTGAATTTTCTCAAACAAATGAACCGTACGACCACAATGTTTGGAGTACAGTCATGAATTATAGCTCAAAACGAAGGTATATTCGTTAGCTGTAAGCCAGCGTGTGTCTCATTTCAATCAGACCTACGGTTCTCTCGGGACAATGCCGGAAATGGAGCAAGGGTGGGTCACTGCTCCTATCTTTCCCCATTATAACTTTTGTGAATTTTTCTGAAAATTTCAAGTCGTACCTCAACTTCTACCTGCGATTTTAGAAAAACCGTAAAAGATATCAAAAAGTCTCTTTAATATGTTAAACAGGAAAGTCTTGGGAGTTTGTTAAACTTTGAATGAAGTCTCTGAGTTAAAAGGAACCCAATAGAGTTTTAGGTCAAAAAAGTGATAGAATTTTGCTGAAAATTGACCAATCCCATTCATTTCAATGGGAAATTTTTTGCAGAAAAAGCTTAACTCGAAAAATTTGAAAGATATCAATGCCAAAAGTAATAGCTGGAAAGAGCTCGTTATCTTCCTGGCTCTGAGTCACAAAGCAGTACAAGTAAAATAATAATTCACAAACAAGGAGATGGAGGGTACACAAGAGGGTCACAGGAAGGAGGGAGGGGCTCCGGAAGGAAGTATCAAATGACACTCTCTCAACTGGTTAAAATACCAGGTGTTTAAAAAGAAAATGGCTCACAATGCACAGATTTTATAGTAAGTGAAGTTTATTTATACAGCACTTATCACATAAAGAAAAATCACAAAGACCAGCAAAACAAACCGTGGACTCATAAAATCATCGTAAAATAAAAACAACAAAATATCATGAAATAAATTAAAGTTAATTTAAATCATAAATGGGCCATAATATAGATGAAGAAAACACAGAAGATTGAAGTAAAAGCAGTTTTAAATATCAGGACATTCAGCTGCTGGTGTCCAGGCTGACCGTACAACGTCAAAATGAAGGCGAATCATTCCAAAGTCAAGTTGCATTAGCTTGGGGAGAGCAATCATCTCAACTTCCCTATCTGGTCTTTGGAACATCTAGAAGACTTTGGTTTGTGAACCTGAGGGCTCGGGTTGGAGCCTAACAGTTTTAACAGTTCAGTCATGTAGGGATGGGCTTGACCAGTTATAGTCAGCATCCTAAAGTTAGTGGTAACCAGTGCAGATGCATTAGAATAGGAGTGATGTGAGCTCTTCTGTTTGCTCCTGTCATGACTCGAGGTAAGTGTCTAACCCAAGACAAGCAGAATCAACTCGACAAGCTGGTTGAGTTAAAGAAAAGTACATTATTTGGAAAACGGGAACAGAAGTAGCACTGGGAAGTCCAGTGGGGAGTGAGCTGTACAGCTCTTGTCCATGTAGTGTTCGTGGTGAACGAGGGAGGCGGGGAAGCCGAGGTGAGCGCTGGGCAGAGGATGAGCACTCCGGGATAGGTGAGGTAGCAGAGAGGGTCCAGACAGGAACAACAGAGGAGGATGGGACGTGGTGCAGATAATCCGGAGTTCAAACGGTGAGGGTGAGGCAGGGTGTGTGGAGATCCTGAGATAAGACAAACAAACACCAGACATGAAGGCAATCCAAAAGCGTAATCCAAAATCAGTCCAAGTTCAAAATCCAAATATTCCAAAGTGAACAATCAAGTAACTAGTACAAGTGGCTGGAGCTACCAAAACTGGAGCAATCATCCGGCGTAGTGAGGTGTCTCCATCCTCCTTTTATACCAGAGTTCCTGATTGGAATCTTGTGCAGCTGCAGCCCCCTCCGCTCCTCACCTGTGGGTAATCAGCTCAGAGACGGTTAGATTGGAAGAAGAGCACTCACCTTGGCTCGGGAACATGACAGCTCCAGTTAACCCTTCCAGTGTCTTTATGGGTGACCCTGCAAGGAAAGTTGACCATTGGGCAGGATTGATGGTTTATCTCTTGAGGTCCACGTGGCAGGGGTTAGGTGGTGCTCTGCCACGTGGACCTCAAGGGATAAACCATCAGTCCTGCTCAATGGTCAACTTTCCTCGCGGGGTCACACCCATTAGGACAGTGGGAAGGTTAAGAGCCTCGCTGCAGAGTTGTGGACCAACTGAAGGTGGTCAAGGGCTTTTTTTGTTAAAACATGTGAAAAGTGTGTTACAGTAATCTAGACGGGAGGAGATAAAGGCATGGAGAACCATTTCAAGTTTGCGTTTTGACACCACCCTTCGTAGTTTGAAGATATTTCTTAAGTGATAAAAACTGTTTCGGAGTGGTCTTCAAGAGACATTGATTGGTCATAAACAACACCCAAATTCCTCAATTTTGTCTTGATCGCAGAAGATAAATCACCAGGTTTTAGCCTAATCAGGGAACCATGCTCACAGGGGCAATGATCAGACATTCCGTCTTTTCAGAGTTTAACTGAAGGAAATTATCTTCTAGCCAGCTGCTGATAGCTGATAGACACTCTGTTAGTTCAGACAGTTTATAGACCTCAGAATCCTTAAAGGAGCAGTACAGCTGAGTGTCATCTGCATATAGGTCGTAAAATTATTAAAACAATCAATTATCTGTCCAGTAGGGTGTGTGTATAGGTAGGGATGGGTACCTTTGACATTTGAATTGATTCGGTACTAATTCCCGGTACCTAGGAATCAATACCGGTACTTAACGGTACCAATTTTCGATACTTTTGAGTGTTTATTATTTTAATTCTCTTTTATAATTAAATATATATTTTTCTCAATATATAACAATATTTGATAAATATCATGATAAATAACATTCAACTGTTTGTATTTTAACATCGTCCTTGTAGTTTTATAAGCTGATAATTAAACTGAAGCAAACATCTTTACTGTGAACTAAATCTACTGTGTATCTTCATTCCTTTTGCCGTCCTTTTTCATTTGATTTTTCCTACTGGGAAGTTAGAATTTCCGAGGTGTATAGGAAAAGCAGGAGTGCCAGAACAGAGCCTTGGGGTACCCCACAGAACAGATCGGTGGAATTCTAAATAATTCTGTTGGTTTCAACCTTCAAATCATTTTTGAGTCTGGATTAATTTTTTTTCAGTTGGTAAAATAAAGTTCAAAATCTTTTATATATATATATTTTTAGACACAATTATGGAAAGACATATAACATCGTCCTGGGAGCCAACCAGGTCGTCCCGGGGATGAAGGACGGGCTGATGGACATGTGTGTAGGAGAAAAACGACACCTGGTTATTCCCCCTCACCTGGCCTACGGGGAGAGGGGAGTCCGTAAGTCAAGTTTTTAACGTTTTACAGATGATTTATTAGAATTTGGTACAAAAACGATATTCTTGGCCTCTGGATAAACCTTTGATCCAGTTTTTGTGCATAAATCAGACAGCAATGATCAATATTTCTGTTCATTAGCCTGCAGGGCTTTAGTGGACCTTTTGCTGATGATGTGTGTCTGTGTGTGCAGTCGATGAAGTTCCAGGAAGTGCTGAGATGGTGTTTGACATTGATTTGGTTGATATGGAAGAAGGACTTCCTGAGGGATACATGTTCATCTGGAAGGATGAGGGAGCGCCATATCTCTTCTCAGAGATGGATGAAGATAAAAACGAGCAGGTGGAGCCTTCTGAGGTACGTGTTCACTTCAAGCATTTCCTCTTTCTGCAACCCCTCTGTCTGTGTGCCCCAAATTCACCCCGTTTTTCTCTTTTGTCACGCCGCCGCAGTTTACCGACTACATCATGCAGCAGGTGAACAACGGGAAGGGCCGCCTGGCTCCCGGCTTCGATCCTTACCGCATCATCGACAACATGTTCTCCAACCAGGACCGCAATGGAGACGGAAAGATCACAGAGGCGGAGTTCAAGCTCAAAGCAGACGGGTCTGTGTCCCACGACGAGCTATGACGAGACTGAGCGGAGAAAAGATTATGGTGAAGAGTGAAGGGTCTGATGGTGGAGAACATAAATATGTGGGTGGTAGAGTAGCAGGTGGGACGATGTGTGTGGGATAAAGATTTAGTTTTTTTCATTTTGAGGACTGATGTGATAAGCATGTCCAAACAAACAAAAGAGCAGGATTTTGGAGAGAATAGAAGCTTATATTAAAAACAAACTTCTAATTTGAGACTCTAATGACAGCGAATGATGCTTTTTTACCTCCTTGTCATCAGGTTCTTGTTTTATGTGACGTTTATTTTATTTTGAAGGGTATTAAAAGCACTCCTGTGTGAGAGAACAAGCAAACACCTGTATCCTCTCACACATTTGACTTTGTACACGTTAAATGTGGTCATCTTGAGTTAAATGTTATATTTGCTGATGATTTCAAGGATTAACGAGTTGACTCGCTCCTGATATGCTGTTTTAGGTTGTTTACAAAACAAAACAAGTTGTTTGCCTCGGCTCACGGTACAAAATGGCGGGCTTGACCCCTGGCCCCTCCTGACGGACACCCTTACTCTGTGGGGAGACAACCTGTCGACCTAGGTCCCCATCACTGGTTAAACTCTTATTGCTGTAGGAAGACTCGTGCTGCAAACCATACGGACTCGTCAGTTATACCATTCGCCTCACGGCGGAGGTGAATCGGCAAGCGCCGTCAGAAATCAGTCCTCGGCCACCGGCTCTCCCGGGACTCACTCGTCAGGTTTCTTTAGTACAAGCGATGTGCTCTGAAGGAGATCTCTCCAGGATCTCCCTTCTCTAACAATTCATTTTCTATTTATAGTTAGCTTCTCCCCAGGGGGAGTTTTTCAGAGTCAGTTTTGGGCCTCATGTCATGAGTTAGGCAGCTTCTTGATCAGTTTCCTGTGTCGGCAGCGCTCCTCGCCTCTGCGAGCTGACTGCTCAGAATATCATCTTATTTTTCGTTTAAACATGAGGGCGGTTCAACCGCTGAGCTTGTGGCTGGAACTTTGACACCTTGGTGCTGGTTCGGTGGTTTGTCCATTAACCATTGATCCATTAATCGTAATCTCAACACACAGGACACTGGATGGTCTGATGTCCTTTAAAATCCTTCCGTTGCTCGTTTTTGTCACCAAATCTCAGACAGAGGGCCACATTTTGTATATGTTTGTGTATTCTGATGTGTGTGTTTTTGTAAATGAGACATGTATGTATGTGGATGTTTTGTTAATGCAAAAAAGGCCGATTCTTGTTGGTGACTACGTCAGTTCACAAAGTCTCCAATTAAATGACCTGACCAAAACAGCTCCAACCTCTGATTGTGTCTCATTTTATCCTGAATATAAGGACCTGTCTCTGCTTAGGATGTGTTGACCGGTTCTGGGGTCATCAAAATGAAACACAAGACCACAAACTTTCTATAAATGTTGTATTGTTTTTATTGATTTTTTGTGTTACCAACACACGTAGCCTTATCTGCCAAACTTATAAATATTAATGGATGTTTTTACATCATATTTATACAAGTATTAATATTTTGGTTAGGTTTAGTTTCAGTTGATCTGTGACATCATCTTTAAATTTTTAAAAATTAACTCTCCTGTTGTCAGGAATATTATACTTTTTTTATTTTACTATTATTATTGGCCACCTGGTATTTTTTGTCAGTTTATGGTTGTAAAATTGCCCCAAAATTGCAAAGTGTGTGTCTGTTTCTGCTCCTTTTTTCTAGAACAACTTCAGCTTCTAGTATGTAGCTGGTATTTAACATTCATGCATATGAAAAACTAAAATAACAGTTTAAAAGTTTGAGTTCAGGAGAAAAATAAATCCCTTCGCTCACAACATTCTGCGCATGCGCACATTGTAGCCTTTCGGTGCCATAGCAACCAGTGCAACCGACCTCTCGTCAACATAGTGAGTAATGTTTCTGTACATTTCCTTTGTTATTTGTCTGTTTTTTAATAATAAATGTTACGGCGTAAGAAAAAAATAAATATTTAACTGCTGTGTAATCATAAATTACGTCACACGAATCACCGGTGTTGCTGTTATCCAATTTTGTCAGCAAATTAGCTAAAATCAAGCTCATTTCAGAATATGTAGCACAGGGAATGTTTAGTTTTCCCAAACGACGTCACATCTGAATAGTGAAGCATAATCCAGGGAAACTAAAGAGATAAGTTGAATGTAGTTTCAGTAAAGAAAAGCTGCGTGTTTACATTGTGCAGTTGCTAGCTTGGCAGCTGAACTGCTATTGTTTGTTGTTCATCTTTAACTGAATTTCCCGTGATGTTCTTAGATCCGAGCAATGGCTTTGAAAGAAGCGTTGAGCAGATGGGTGAGTAGTCAACAACACCGACTGTAATATTCATATGTTTGTGTTATAAATTATTTTAAATGAGTGTTTTCGTGTGTTTATAGGAAAAAAAGACAGGAGAGAAAGCAAGTGAAGCTAAAGAGATTAAACTCTACGGTCAGATTCCTCCCATTGTGGAGCTGGATTCGTCTCTTTCCACACTCACTAACTGCGAGTAGGTTCTTGTCATGATGCTGCAGCTCACTGATGTTATATGTTCTCATATTTAAAGATATTTGTTGTTTTACTTGTTAAAACTTTTATTTTGTCATCTTTAGGAAACTGTCTCTGTCTACAAACTGCATTGAGAAAATGACAAATTTCAATGGTCTCAGTGAGTATTTGACTGAATTGGTACCATTTTTGCAAAATCACACACAAACCTGTTATTTATATGCAAATCTGTATGTTTACTGGGGTTTAATTTTATTTCCTTTCAGAGAACTTGAAGATATTATCCTTAGGCAGGAATAATATAAAGTCATTTTCTGGCCTGGTGAGTTACTTCAATTCAATTCAATTCAAAGATACTTTATTAATCCCAGAGGGAAATTTGAGTTTCAGTACACACAATTCTGAGATCAGACATAGGCATAGACACTGACAAGAATTGGTGACTGTGGTCATTCGCAACCTGAGTCGTGCTACCTTAATAGTGATCAGAGGGTTTATATGAGGATTGAGTCAGGTGGAGGAAAAAAAGGCACTTCAGAGTTACCCTCCACAGAGAGGGCAGCTTTGCTATGAAAAAAACACCTCAGACAGAAATGCACAGATTTCAGACATCACACAACATAAGTGTCCACTAGGTGGGGAGGTAGGGTTCGGGACTCTCCACACGTCAGTGCATGCAGCCACGATAAGCAGCAGCGCTCGTCACCTCCGTCTGGACAGGGGGAGGAGGTCGTTGGGTTTAGAGGGCACAGTGACTCCTGGAACAATTCAGCGGCCTTCACAGCTCAGAGTTGCCATAGCGACGGCAGCATTCCACATTTCTTCTGAGGGAGTATTCGTTTCAGCCTCACGGGCTCAAGGGTGCCAGATTCAGATAAGAAATTGTTTTGGGGCCAGACAGAATTTCTTCTCTGTCTTAAAGTTCCGTTGGTCCTCAATATATAATAATATATTATAAACAACATCAACTTTTAGTTTCCTAAGGTTTTAGTTATTGCCCTCTTTATTTGGTTCAGGTGGTTTATTGATTCTCTTAAAGTGAATTCCTTGCTTAATTTTTTTAATGTGTGTGTACTTGTAGGAACCAATCGGAGACACGCTAGTGGAGTTGTGGATTTCTTATAATTTGATAGAGAAACTTTCAGGAGTTCACTACCTGAGGAACCTAAAGGTTCTCTACATGTCTAATAATCTGGTCAAAGATTGGGGTATGCAACTTTAATAAACTCAAATAAATCTGAAACAGATTATTTTAATTTTACCAAATACTAATGTCTTTAATTCTGTAGGTAAATATTGAATAATGTCATAATGTGTTGGTTAGGTTCAGATTGTGGCAATCTGTGTGAAAGATGTTGTCTTTTCTATGTTATGTAGCAGAGTTTTCGAAGCTAGCTATGCTGCCGCAGTTGGTGGACCTGGTTTTTGTTGGAAATCCTCTGCAGGAAAAGAATGCTTCAGCTGGCGGTTGGATGGAGAAAGCCTGTAAAAAACTTCCAAATCTGAAGAAACTAGATGGTGAGAATGCTGACCCGCGTGTAAAGCATGTACAGTGTTAGTGGAAAAGCAAATAGATGTTCTATGTAAATGTCCTCAAATGTTATTGAAGTGCTTTTGACAGCTCACACAATTTTTAAACTGGAGGCCAAGAAGAAAACACCTTTAAATGTTGGAAAAACGACTTAGAGATTTAAGAAATTAGAAAAAAAAAAATGCTTTTAATAATGTCAGGTATAGTTGCATCTTGAACACTTTTTGATCTTTTATTTTAGGGAAGCTAGTCATCAAGCAGGAAGAAGAGGAAGGAGAAGCAGATGGATAGACCCAGTGTGACAAACTGGAACATCTTGCACCTTTATAAAAATGTGCATGAATGCAACACGAACTCTAGCATCTGACCTATTCACGGCGTTTATGCAACACTGAAAAAACGAGACATTTCATTAAAGAGAAAACTGATGTTCCTGATGCTGCTGAGGCATTTGATTAAAACTAACAATTTAAACCAATCTTGGCTGCCATCCGAGAGATTTAAAACAAGTATTTTCTTTAGAAAAAGATTTAATTGTTTTATTCTGTGTTCTTTTGGATTGCTTGCCTGTTCTGTTAATGAAATCTACATTGTAATAGTTGCTGATTTACTTTATTTGGTTTTTTTCTCTTTGAAGAAAAATTGTGGAAATACCTGGTGTTACAACAAGGGCACCCCCAAGGGGTGGCCAGGGGTGGCACCGACCCCCCCAGGAAAAGCCAGTATTAATCATATGTTCAGTCAAACCATATATTGATCTTGTTTAAAGACAAAATTGAATTGGAATAGAAATAATCCAATTGAGTTAAAATACATGTTTGTGCCGCTCACCATTTTAATTTTTTTTTTAAATCTCAATAGTTTGTGAACACAGCAACAGAATTAACCAAAAAAATAATTTGTTAAATTTGGAACAACATTTTAAATGACAAATGTAGTTTTCTGAAATGTTTGTAAAATTGAAGTTAATGTTTTGGATACACTTAAAAAAAAAACGAATGGAGTAATGCAATACACCACACCTTCACCACATTCTAAATTCTCTCAGTTGCCACAAGGACAAATTTGGTGTGCCACCCCAAAAATTTCTCTGGCCCCATCTGGCCACCCCATCAATTTTCCGGAGGCGCCCCTGTGTTTCAATCAAAATAACCATTTTCCATACAATTCTGCAAATCAAACCACTTTAACTTTATTCAATGCAAGGACATAAAGACGCATTTCAAAAGAAAATATAGTCTCAATCCAGTGCGGTTAGGATAGTTCCGGTTTGTTTTTTCCTTTTTTTATTAACCGTCAGCCGTTTCAGAAATCTCTCAGCTCCATGTGAGATAAGGCCTCATCTGACTGTTCAGACTGTTGTGACCCTCATGACCAGCTCTCTTTTGTTATTGCTGGGTTGGCTGCGAGCCTCCGGCTGCCTCAGGTGGCTGAGTATGTGGAGGATGTTGTAGGGACAGTATTGGTCTGGCATTGCGGCACTGCTTTCAGGGTCCAAATGGGATCCAAA
Source organism: Nothobranchius furzeri (assembly GCF_043380555.1). Classification (NCBI taxonomy): domain Eukaryota; kingdom Metazoa; phylum Chordata; class Actinopteri; order Cyprinodontiformes; family Nothobranchiidae; genus Nothobranchius; species Nothobranchius furzeri. Next base: position 17,871,381 of record NC_091754.1, read on the forward strand.
TCCTCCTGCTGCCGCCACCACGGTTGTAGACGTGGAGTCGTCAACTGTGGAGGCCACCACCATCAACGAGGAGGTGGAGGTGGAGACTCCGATCCCCGTCTGGAAGCCCTGACCGGGCTGAGATAGAGTTCTGTCCACAGTGGCCTTCAGGTCATAGCTGTCCATGGATTTGTCATAGTTCAGAACCTTCCACTGCTGGTTCACGGCCTGCCACCGGTGGAAGATACGGAACACGGAAGGTCCCTCGTGGACAATTAATGCTGTTGGGACAAGAGTGTCAGAAAGACAAAGTCACCATCTTTTCACTCATATATTCAACACATTAGCAGTGGTCGTTCTGTGAGTAAAACATTCTGGCACTTCTGTTTCAGGAAGTTGAAGTTATAGCCAGAGTGGGGATCAGAAAAAGGGCAGGATTTGATGTCTTACCCATTAATATTCTGTCCTGTGATTGGCTAACTCTTCCACTGCCTCTCTTCCCTCTGCAACATTGATGTTTTATCTCCACTAATAACACAAGACTGAAAGAGTTCTGCTGTGTGGAGAAACTATTGCTAATGGTTAGCTTATATTCAATTCAAGTTTATTTATATAGCGCCAAATCACAACAAGAGTCGTCTCAAGTCATTCACATAGTTAACATTCCAATACAGGTCAGTTCATTAAGCCAATCAGAAAAAAGTTTCCTAAATAAGGAACCCAGCTAATTGCATCAAGTCACTGACTAGTGTCAGTGCCTTTACAGCAATCCTCATACTAAGCAAGGATTTAGAGACAGTGGAGCGGAAAACTCCCTTTTAACAGGAAGAAACCTCCAGAGGATCCTGGCTCAGTATAAGCAGCCATCCACCACGACTCCACAAGCTAAGACACGCTCTGTTCTCTCCTGGCTGCAAAACTTAACAGCTTTCCGCAGTCATGAGCCAAGAATGCAAATTAAAAGTGTGACATTAACCTGTGAGGGTTTGTCTGACCTGACCATATCCCCATTGATTTTCTATCAGCAGCTAATGCAGGAAATACAAACAAATTTAAAAGGCTATTTTCACATTCAGCCTGCATGTTAAACTCAAGAGTGATCCATCGTATGCCAAAAACAAGTTTTTCTTCTTCAGTAAACCTGGTCTTTAAAGAGACAATGTGTAGTTTTTACCATTAATTTCTGGAAATAGCCATCAACATGTGGTTTAAAATTAATGAAATGATGCCCAGTTGTTGGAAAAAATAAAAATAAATTGGCAGCTTTGTAACATAACTATAAAAATCAGGTCTAAAGTACCGGTACATGGAAGTGGTCCAAGTCTCTGAGCGACGCCATGTTAGATGCCATGCTTCCTAGAACGGGAGCCCGTGAGGACAAAATGCATTCACTGACTCAAACAGTTACAAAACTTTCACCATTCTTAAATGTTGTTTTACACATTTACCACTTCACTCGTTGCCAGTGATAAAAGGGAGTCTAATGTGTTTGTTATTTTGCTGAAGTTTGCACTCCCCAGGGCTTTTTGACCCTAATGGGCATCTGTTGGTAAGGTCTTACTCCAACACAAAAATACTGCTTGCCTGTAATGATTTAAGCATCTACTGCCCCCTATCGCCAAGAAAAATGCAAACCGTCACTTTAAACACCGCTACAGAGTGATACCTCAGCAGTCCGCGGGCCTAAAGCCTGCAGAAGGATCAGCTGATCCAGGAGGAGAAACAAAACAACTAATTTCTCATGTACTTCAATTAATGCAGAGATAAAATCTTTATTTCTTCGATAAAGCAAAGCCATGAAGCAGCTTATGAGACAACAACCACCATTTCTGGATTCAAGTCTGCAAAAACGATGCATTTGTTCTCTGCAGCTGTTCGATAACATCTTATCTCAGTCCAAAATTGCTTATTGATTCATGTTTACTGGACTCAGTATCTGGAAAATTGAAGCCAATCTGCACCAACAGTTGCATGCACCTAAAAGCAACAATTCTGCATTAAAGTTGTATAAAGATAAATGAGTGTGCATTCTGTGATTTCTGTAAGACTTTAATTGGCTTTGCAACGGGGTGCTCAAACATAAACGTGACGTTTAAAAGTATGAATGCAAAAAGCACCCATCTTGTCAGCAGATGCATTTAAAATCTATCACATGTGTTTATATTACCCATAAGTGTGAAATGGGAAGTGCTAAAGTGTTACTACCATCAATAGAAACAATAAAGTTTAATATAACTCATAAAGAATTGGATTTTACAGCTACAGCACAACATTGTCCTCAGATGTGAGGTGTTACTTATAAAACCTTCAGCTCTGCCTCTTTCCAGCTCTACCTTTGTTGGATAATCAGGTCTCAGCATCCAAAAGGTGACAAGTTAATCTCTGCAAAGTGGCGACTTAATGACTGCACTGTCCTTCCTCTGCACCAATCCGGAGACAATCAATCTCCCCTTCCGCTCACCCTGCTGTCTGCTGCAGAGGAAGCTGGAGTTTTCTTAATCTGATGCAGAGAGCCAAAACATGGCGACTGCTTTCCTACAGCACAAATAATTTTATTTTTTGTCTTATTTTGAACACCCACTTGAAATTGCTTCAGTGCTTCTTGTTTTATTTGGTCTCATGAGATCTGAGGGAGGTCAAAACTTTAACTTGAAGTAATTTTTGAACTTTTTAAAGTTAAACATATCAATTACTAACCAGTAAAGCATCCATGCTGGTCTGAAGCAGCTGACTGTGCTGTATAGATTAACACTGAGTTTCTATAGTATATTTGGTTCACTGCATTCACAAATATTTGCAGACAGCTTTCAGGTAAAATTAGAGACTCTGCTAAAGACTTGTGACGTTTACTTTTGTCTGCTGAGTGCACCTGGATTAAAAAGAATCGCTCAATATTCCTTTTCAACCATTAACTGCAGATGAATGAGTGTAACCTTGAAAACCCTGACGTGAGTGTTTTGTGTGCAGCTCTCACCAATGCAGACAACGTCCATGAAGCCGTACATGCCGTAGCAGATCTGGAAAAGCAGATCTTGGCGCTGCCAGCGAGCCGACGGGCTGAAAGACGACCAAACTAACCAGGAGATGCTGGCCATGAGGAACAGGGAGCCCAGGATGGCTGCTGCAATCTGGACCTTCTCTATCACAGTCAGAGAAATGGCCTGCCACTGCAAAAACATACATTAGTGTCACGTTGTGAGCCAGGAGGAGGTTAGGACCCAAGATGCAGAAACCCAGAACGACTCAAGGCAGGAGCGTAGTAAAACGTAAAATCCTTTATTAGGAGTCAATGTCCAAAAATCCAAGAAGGGGCAGGAAGCCAAGCTTAAAAAGGCTCTTTGATGAGCAAAACCTAGAGTTTCACAAGGAGGAACAGAACGACAATGGACCGACAAATACTGAGACATAGACAGGGTTATGTAAACAGGGCTGGGTGATAGGAGACGAGGAGCAGGTGAGTGGGGAATTGGGCACAGGTGGAACTAATGAACTGAGGGAAGAAGCAGAAATAAGCAGGGGAGAAAACCAAATCTAAATCCTAAACCAAAGCTACTCAAATAACCTGAACTTTAAACACTGTAGAGCAAAGACTAAAGATAAATAAACTAATGATAAGTGACGCGACTAAAGGGAAGCCTGAAGAAGCTGGGGACCAACAGGGGGGCACAGAAGATTAGGGGACACATGAGGGAACCTGGAGGGGGCTGGGGACCACAGAGACACAGAACATGACAATTACAGACTAGATTTGATCATATTTCTCTTTTAAAGTAACACCAAAGAGTTTTAACACTTGAAGCTATTGCTTTCAAACTGGTGTCAGTGGTTCCTGAGCCAGAAACTTGAGTAGTTTCACATCGGACAGCCCTCTACCAGAAACTGCACTAAACACATTTTTTGGGCGACGGTGGCACAGGAGTTAAGTGCTCGCCCCGTAATCGGAAGGTGGCAGGTTCGAGCCCCGCTCAGTCTGTCGCTGTTGTTGTGTCCTTGGGCAAGACACTTAACTCACGTTGCCTGCTGGTGGTGGTCGGAGGGACCGGTGGCGCCAGTGCTCGGCAGCCTCGCCTCTGTCAATGCGCCCCAGGGCAGCTGTGGCTACATCGTAGCTCATCCCCATCAGCGTGTGAATGTGTGTGTGAATGGGTGAATGAGTGATTGTGTTGTAAAGCGCCTTGGGGGGTTCCAGGACTCTAGACGGCGCCATATCAAATACAGGCCATTTACCATTTACCATTTAGACAATGCTTTTGGTTTGAGTAGGAACAAGTGAAAGGTGGAGCTGCAACAGTCAGGGTGGCGTTTGCTGTGCTGATAGCTCATATAAAGGCTAGCAGTTAGGTTTCCAGTTCCCCAACCATCAATAAAAAGCACAATTGGGAAAAAAGAAGCTTGCTTTTTCTGTTGGCATGATGACAGAGCCTGGAAGTAAAAGTAAGACACTAATGTCTCTGGAGGTGGAGCAAAGAGCTATGGTGGCGTGGCCTGCACTAGTTTGAGGGAGCTGAAGGAAGCTATGAAATCACAGACTGGTGGTGGCCTGGCTTTGTTGCAACTGAACTAAGCTAACAGTGTTTATCTTTTTACTTCGTGTCTCATTTTGCATCAGTTGCCTCATGTTAGCGTTAACTTGCTGTTACAACAATCTTGGACGAATATATTAGTTTGGAGGTATAGATTTCAGTGTTTGAGCCATAGCAGCTTCACCCTGTTTGGTTCTGACCCAGGTTTCTACAAGTTGACGGTTTTCTAAAGATCTTAGAGCCCTGCTGTGTGGATATACTACTGCAAGGTTATATTTTTATGTTCACACTTCTAAACTGCAACAGCTCATGGTAATGAGCCAGGAAGCTTCCTTTTGATTAAACACAAAGACGTGTAGTCTGAAACTTAAGGTGGAGGACCATTAAAGCAGAAATCTGAATTTCACATACCTCCCTGACATACCAACCATAGCTAAAATGACAACAACAAAAAAAAACCCACCATCTTTCTGTTTAAAAGGATCAAAGGGAAAGACCTTGTGTAACTGAAAAAGCCTAATTTCCCCCCTCAGTTTAGGATCAAAGCAAAACTAGTTGCGCCTTTGACTGTGTGATTCCTGAAAATTGTTTTATGTTTGATATCCCACACAGGTTTTGACATGAAGAGCAGAGAATAAATGGGACAAGGCAAAACATTCATTTCCTCAGTTTTTTTTTTGTTTTGTTTACATTTTTGACAAATAATCCCTGACTTGCAAACATTTGAAAACATCTGGAGCTTTTTATTATTTTTGCTCTACCTGTAACGGGTTCTTGGTGCTTATGGCGATGACCTGATATTTGTAGTAGCAGAGCTCACAGGCCCAGGACCCTCTCTCACTGATCCATTTGATGAGGCATGGCTGGTGGGTGCAGCGAACCGAGCCGCTGCAGCGACACGGACTCAGAAGCTCCCCCTGCAGAAGGAACACCAACTCAGAGTCATTTTCCTGCATGAATACCGTTTTATTTTCAATTAATCATACAAAACTCAGTGTGTGAGACGTCTGAGCTTGCTGTAATCACTAACAAGCACAAAGTCTTTCTCAAATTTCCTCCCACATGCAATATTGCAAATTAAACTATACATACAGTCACATTTCTTTCTGCTTCCTTATTGATTTTACAAGATCTTCCTATGAGCAGATAGATCAACACACACACACACACACACACACACACACACACACACACACACACACACACACACACACACACACACACACACACACACACACACACACACAGCATCGTTTTACAGCAGAGCGTCCTTTCAGGTGTGAAATGAAAGCTTTTCTTTACACCTAGTTGATAGGCAAAACACTTGATTACCAGAGCCGCTGAGCGTGGAGGATTAGATGCTAAAGCTTCTGTGAAAGAACAAACTGTAACTAATCTCCAAAGGTATTCTGAAGCTGCAGCTTTTTAACGAAACGGTGCATTAAAACTCCCAACAGGTGAGGACAACGACACTGATCGTTTCTCTTTGATGTTTTTTTCAATAAATCAGTGGCGCACATCTATCTTATCTCTCATTTTTCTCTACATATGCCTCTCTGCTTCCTTATCCTCTTTTAGTTTATCTATTTGCTGATCTTTTATGTAGATGTTGTAATTGAGCAGGAGACTGTAGAGGGTTTTCAAGACGTTTTGCAAAACAAGTACCAAATTGCCTGGAAATGCCATATTTTCTTGTAAAAATGACAAATAAAGCACCTTGAATGTTAAACACGTATTTATTTGACACGTGCAGTCTCTCAATATCCGTGATGAAAAATTTTGACTGTCCTCAAAAGAGCAAAGTTTCCCAAAAACCATACTCCAAACCCAAAATGATTGGTTCCAAAAGGCCTCAAGCAGCAACCCACAGGTGCCAAATCAGACACCAGCGGACATTTTCATCACAAGATGTCTTGTAAAGTTATAAAAGTTTCTACTGAAACATAAAATAAATCATATGTTCCTCTTTACTTTTTATATTTGCTCCAAAAATACGTTTTCTTAGAAATGCTGCTGTGCCAAACTCCTTCATCTCTTTGATTTTTTTAATGAAACCTTTAGCATATTTTGTGTCTGACTTTGCTTTCCATACACTTTTTAATATCACAGTGACATCCCTGCACTCACTGTCAGATTGTTTTAATGCCGAGGGCGTCCCAAATCCATCATGTCAGCCCACTGACGACCACATGCTGTTTGACTGATCTCAGAAGAAGAAGGCCTGTATGTTGCGTTAGTGCAGAAAATATCTCAAATAAAACTTCTAATCAGCCTCTGTAAGAAGATGGAGTTGAACTTCAGTGTATTTTATAGAAATAATTTTGTATTTTCTGTCTTTTTTCAGTTTTTTTCCCCAAAGAAATCACATTTTGTTCATTTTTTTTGCATCAAACCATGGAGTTCGTTAGCTTTGCAATCACATCTTTATACTTTATCTGAACTGTTCTTAAGCCTTATTACGCCTGAACGGAGGAGAGTTTTATAATCCTTCACCCTGCAGGCCCAAGCTTGTTTAAGTAGATCTTGATATTGACGATGACCCAACTGGTGTTCTTGGTCCTGACCTGCTCTTAGCAAACTTGGTTAAATAAAAATCATAGCAGGATCTTTCTGAGGGTGTTTAAATCTTAATGTGAGAGAGAGAGAGAGAGAGAGAGAGAGAGAGAGAGAGAGAGAGAGAGAGAAAGATAAAAAACCTGGACTGAATGTAAATATAAATTAGCCAACCTTGCCTTGTGTGAGAAAATCTCTCTTCTCTAAGCTGGGGCATTAAATTAGAAGGTTAATTCCCTCTTGTCTGTAATGAGCACGGAGATAGAAACGGAAACGTAAGAAAAGAAACAAAAAATAAAAGAGAGAAAGAAAATGGAGTCATCCAAAAAAACGATTTATCCGTCGTGCTGACATCTCTGACAGATGGAGCAGCGCCCTACTGAAGAGAGGAGAAACTCAGGGAGTCGCAGGAGAAGAGGCTCGTCTACAGATGGTCAGGGTGGGAGTGTGTTGGCAGGAGAACCAGAACACTTCTGTCGTGTCCAGTGGGACTCGTGATGCTCGCTGCGACTGGCCTGATCGCAGCCAAGAGCCGAAACTTGGATCACTCGGGTACAACCCAGGCTGAAGGAAGCAAGAGAGGCTGATAACAAACGTGGCACTGCAGCCCACGCAGACAAACCGTGGTAACTAAATGTCCTTTTGTTGATCAAATCGTCACTAAAAGGAAAACATGCAATAAAGCAATGAGCTGGGAGGACAAGCGGGGATTTATTCGGCCACGTTATTCCAAAACAACACAGAACGGCTAATTTCCTCCTTTTAAAATTAAGACCCTACCAATTGATGTACGATGGTGTGAAAATAAATTAGGCTCAGCTATTTGCACAAGAGTCTGGAATCGATACGAGTGAACTCCGCCTGAGGGGAATTTTAGGATAATAATCTAGCTGGCGCAGAAACTGAAACGAAAACAATTTTCTTTTTGCAAAAACATCAACAACACATTTGTTTTCTAACCATCGCCAGGACACCAACTCTAAAGGAGAGAGTTTCTAAATGGTGATCGCATAATTTTAGATGTATTCACCCATAATGGCCCATAATCATGCTTTTATGGAAACCATTAGGCCAATAGTGACAGTTAATGTGTCTCTAAAATTAAGAAGTAAGCAGAAAGGTTTCTCAAATTAGCTGTATGAATTTCCATCTCTTATCTGTGAACTTCACAACCCCTAAAAAGAGACGTGTTTATGTACGTGTCTCTTAACCCCAACAGCAGGGCACTCGTGAAAATAATAAAAAAGATGCTAAAAACATCCCTAAATGCTTCTCTGTGCTCAAAAAACACTAAATCTGCTCAGATTAATTAATAATAGCTGATTTTTTAATGCTTTTGGACGGTAAAGGTGATCGCTTTTGACTTTTCTATGATCTGTTACACAACAAAATATTTATTTATGTTTTAGTTATTAGCTTACTCGCTAGGATTTTAATTCTACTTGCATTTCTCCTGAAAGGTCTCTATGATCTGGACGTAAAGCAGAAAGTGTGCCCACTCTTTAATAGAGCAGGCTAAGGTCAACGTCTGAAAGCATGAACCTGAATAAAAGGGAGCACAGCGTGCAAGCAGACAAAGATCCCCGTGTGAAGCTTTTCTCCGACCTTTACCTAAATACAAACAATAACGAGTTGAAACATGTTTCACGTAAGTAAAGTGTGTACATGTATGTGATTTTATCTGATACTACTAGAAGCTTCAAAAGTAGCAGTACTGATGATTTGGTTTAGGTTAGGCTGTGATGCATAAAAGTTATTTAACAGATTCATCAGATTTTATGCACATTCAGGTCTTTATGTCAGAACCCAAGCCCCCAAACCGGCCTCTCCTAGCTAACCGGCCTCCATCTTGGACCACATTTCCCAGCAAGCTCCTCGCGGGAACTCCCGGCATTCTCCCAGTCACACCCAAGCCTATATATGGAAGACGCCGCACCGGCTCTTCACTCAGTCATCGTTTCATTGAAACCCCTGATCAGAGTTCTCTACCGAATAATCCAGACGTCAAACATCCTTACCGAGTTCAACTCCCGTACCCAGTCGACCATCGTGACACTTTAAGTGGTCACTATTGCCAAAAGGCAGGTTTTTGTCCGTTTCTGTGCATATAAGGTGTGTTATTTTGTCTGACTGCTACAGTAAAACAAATCATACGAATGACTAGACAGAATTTTTCTTGAAACTCTCAGAACTCTAATTAATTTTTCGACTAAACCCAATTCAAGATGGCCACCGCCGCTAATCGACCCTTGAAAATACAATAATTGCTTTAAATCTGTCAATTTTAAAGATACAGAAATAGCATTTAATTTGGCAGAAACTGGTTTATTCACAATAGATCATGTGTGTGTTTAACTCCATCATTTATCAACACAAAAGTGCTAGGATTAAGGTTTTTGCATTTCATTTTGTTTTTGTGTCAAGTTTCAAAAAGAACTTTTAAAGAGGACTTATTATGCACAATTCATTTTTTGCACCCTCTTGTGCTGCCATGTAGGTATCTACTTCCTCCATAAACATTCTAAACGTGAAAGAAAATCTGTCCATCGGTTTATTTTAAGTGTTTTGCTTCAGGAGTGTTATGCTTAAAATGAGTTGTTTCAAAAATTCCCCATTTGTGATTTCACTAATGGGAAAATTAGCATAGAACCACCTCTCACGTAAGAGAGAGAGAGGTGCTACTCGAAGTGCAGCAACTCTACGTTGAGCTCCTCGGAGATATTGGAGCTTCTCAGCTTATAGCAGCCTGATTTGGGGATTTGTGGGCATGGCGGAGCCCTGAAACAGTTCATTCTGGAAGGTACTGAAAATGTCAAGAATAAAACTGCTGAAATTTCTTTATGTGAAAGGGGATTTGTGCAAAGAACCTCAGAAACATGTTTTGTATCAACCACCGAACTAACGACATAACATGTCCCCTTTGTTTTCTTGTGTATAATGAGATTTAGACATGAAAATTCTAATATCTTGTTAAATTGACTTTACAAAATCCTAACACATTTATAAGGAGGGATTAAGCTGGCCTTTAAGATGGTAAAGTATTGACTGCAGAAGAAAATGGCAGCAGAAAACACCTGACAGGGTGTTGATTACACAGATTTGTTTCATTCTATATTAAATCAGAATCATCTGTCAGTGGCTGCCTCTCACAGACGTCCAGGGCCCATTTTGTTCATAGAGATGCTTCAGGAAAACAAAATCTCTGCCTTTGCCTCCTTTCTTTATTCTGTCTCGACCCTCAGCCTTGGAGATGGAAGTGTTTTGGAGGTGGACTGTCAGATCCGATACCGCCTGACTGCTTCTATGTGACATCCTAGAGGCATAAGAGGGATGACTGATGTCCACGCTGCTTGTAACATACAGAGATACACTCATCCCTCCATCCAATTCTCCTTGTACCCATTCACATCTCAGCTGATCCATATCTGGACTCCACCCAAAGCAACAACTCACACACAACAGGGGAAAAAGGAGAGGCTTGTGGAAGACAAAACCATGCATATTGATAAGAGAGGACGAAATCAAGTGCTATCGACTCGCTGCAGCATCTGAAAGATGCATTAATGAGATGTGTTGGAGGAGGCCATGGGAAATGCTGTGATTTTCAGTTTTTTCTTCTTCCAAGGCGGTACTTTGTATGCACTACAGAGCGTGCTGACTATCTGTGGAGTTTTTCCACCAAACAATGATGACGCCTTGTCTAATAGGCCACATGTTAGTAATAATTACAAAGTCTGAGCCCAGAGGTGGACTGATACTCTAAATTGCTGTTGGAGTAATTAGTAGATGAAACACAGAGAGATTATAAGCCATACTGTAGCTCTGCTGGGGAAGAAACTGTGAGAGCAATCATGTTTTACACCAAAATTATTTTTCTTCTTGATTAAGGCCATGTCCACACGTAGGCGGGGATCTGCCAAAACGTAGATATTTTTCTACGTTTTGGCCTGTCATCCACACGAAAACGGAGTTTTTTCACACGAAAACGAATCTTTTTAAAAACTCCGGCCAAAGTGAAGATCTGCGTTTTCTCCGTTTTGGGTGTCTGCGTGTGGACAGACAAAACCGGAGTTTTAAGGTCCGCAACGTCACTTTCCGCGACAAAAAAATGCTGACATCACGTGTGCGACATGTGTTTACACTAGCCGACAGCATGGATGCCCTCAGAGCTGCGCTCGCTTTATCAATTGTCCAAGCGCTTTTTGCTTGTTTGTTTTTGCAAGCGGAATTACTGCTCCTTGCGGAAGACCACAGACGAAGGACGAGTTAAGAACGGGGGAAGTACTGCCGCCTACAGGTCTGGAATGTCCTTAACAACGTATTTATCCGGGTACGTGTGTGGACAGTTTTTTTTTTAAACGAGGTGGTGTGGATGCAAGTTTTTGGAGGGGCGGATGTTCGTTTTTAAAAAAAAACCCGGCTACGTGTGGACTAGGCCTTATTTACCAGCTCCGTAATAAACTGATGGAAGTGTGACGTTTTCATCTAGGTGCTCTCAAAAACTCTGTCAAACGGTGTATCGGATGTCTCTTCAAGCTGCAGAGCGTCTCCCTCTGATCTAATTGAATGTTTTTTATTGGAACCACCTTTGTTACATTTTCTCTCCCGGCTGATGTAGTGTGACATTAATACGGCTCTAAAAGTGCAGCGTGATCAACCTGAAGGCCCATTTCTTCTGTTCTCTCTGCATTATTGTTCCTATTATTCACATTTTGTGTCCGTTTCCAGGTTTGAGCAGCAGAACCAGAGGTATTGTTTGATATTTGTCATGTGTGCAGCGCTTTGATGTGTTTGACTATAATGAGGATCTTCTGCATCTCTGTGTAGCTTCACTTATTGTCAGCCACCAGGATGAGGTCTGTCATTATGTCTACTGTCTGTTTAAAGCAATGGAATAAGGTTCAGGAAGAGCCTGGTTCTGCTGTGCTGCAACAAAAGCTTGCAGGAGACTAAAAAATAAAAAAATAATGCATCCATGAACTTGTTGCTGTGTTAAAAAAGGGAATTAGTCGTTAAATTCATGCATTTTGAACCTATCCTGTCAGGATCTGCTCCAACCCCTCTGACTTGTCTTGTTTACCCCTAATTAGTTGTTTATTAGACTCACCTGTCTCTTGTTATGCTAACCATGTGTTTCTGATTATCCTTGTGTATTTATACCCCTGTTTTGCACTTGTCCTTTGTCAGATCATTGTTATGTTTTCACCCTGTTACGTTGCTCCTGCTGTATCATCATACCTGCCATAATTCATTAAATCCATTTTTTTTAACCTGATCTGTTATTTCTGCCTCCTGGTCCAGCTCCACCACACATGGGTCCACCACCATCTACACTGCACTGTGACAGAATGATCTGACCAACCTGACCCTGTGATGAGCCTTAACACCTGCCTGGAGGATTTTTTATATTTATTTTTTTGCTTTGTCTTCATTCCAGCAGAAGGAGTTTTGTTACAGAGGGATTCGGCGCATCTTGGCTGTTTCCGTGTGGTCGAACGACCCATTCTCTCCTGTGCTGCCCACCCTGTCCTGGTTTTGCCAAGGAAGCTGTGGAAGTCCTCCAGATCTGGTGAAGTAGACCCCCTACGCACGCCAACATTCTCTGGGTGGTAGGGCTCGTCTCCCCGCTCCTCTACTGCTTCCCTTCAACCTGAGCCTCTGCCTGTGGACCCAGTGTATCCTGATGCGCACCTGCTTTGACCGGATTGTCGAGTACCTGCCACTGATCCTGGTTTCCTCGCTCTGCTCCTCTACAGTACATCAACTCTCCGGCCATCTCCAGATCTTTGGATCTACGTCTTGTGGTCCAGCCATGCCGCCTGATTGAGAGGCCCCAGCTCGCTGCCATGCCCTCAGGGTCCTGCTGTGAGGTCTTGGGATTTTCATGCTCCCCTCCTATGAGCTCCAGGTCCTTGGACTTATGTTGGACATTGTCTCACCCTCTCCTTCTAGGGGGGGATCCTGTCATGGGTGTCAGGAGCCACCCCTTGGGAGTGGGTACTGTCAGGATCTGCTCCAACCCCTGACTCTTGGTCTTGTTTACCCCTAGTTTATTAGACTCACCTGCCCTTTGTTATCCTACCCATGTATTTCTGATTATCTGTGTATTTATACTCCCTGTTTTGCACTTGTCATTTGTCAAAATGTTTTAACCCTGTTATGTTGTTCCTGTTGTATCCTCCTACCAGCCATTCATTAAATCCATTTTATTTATTATTTTACCTGATCTGGCATTTCTGCCTCCTTGTCCAGCTCCACCACTCATGGGTCCACCACCATCTACACTGCACTGTGAAATATCAGCTAGCATCCATGGGTGGGCCTCATATGAAATAAATTAGACTACTTTTGTGTTGGCATCTTTAAAATTGTAGTTGATCCTGGAGGACCGGTATCCAGCATGCTTTAGTTTTAACCCAGCTACAACACACCTGATTTCAATCAGCAGGTGATTAACAGGCTTCTGCAAAGCCTGATGAGCTGCTGCACATGTGAGTCATCCACTGAGCTCTAAGTGTGCTAGAGCTGAGGACCAACCAAAATGTGCTGCACACTGGCCCTTGAGAACCAGGATTGAGAACAACTGCTCTTAAGCATATAAAGTGTGCATACCAGTACAAAGTGTTTACAGTTTACTACAGCTTCAGTATACAATTTACTAAGTACTTTGTATGAGTTTTTCTAATTACAAGCTTTGATGCATAATTACGCATAATCAATTTGCATGCTTGTCCAAACTTTTTAAGACTATAGCCACAAGGGCCTTGGGAGTGAGCACATTCATTTGGCAAGGGGATCTTTCAGCCTCATCCCAGGTGCCAGTGCCCACTTGTAATTTTAAACTGCATTTAGACACAGAGGACTGTGAGTGGAAGAGGGGTGGTGTGGTGGCATCAGCTGGCGTAGGCCAGACGATGCCCGCTCACCACAGCCACGAATACACCTCAACACGCACTAACACTATAGTATTGGAGCAGGCGGAGGGAGACCAGGGGTCTTAGCACACCTCTGTTGTTGCTTGGCTTCCCAGGGCTGGAGTCTAGGAGGGGGATCTGGCCATCTGGCTGGGGTCTAGGATGGTGGGTCGCTTTGCTCGGCGTTGGGCGGGGGAGCCTGCTCATTAGCACCCCAGCAGAAAGGGTTGAACTCTGGGAACCAGTGATGGTTGTCCCCTTTGTGCAGCAGTACCAGGACCAGAGTGAATAGGGTGTGTATGGGGAGTATGAGTTGGTGTCAGGAGTGCATTTTTGTACGTTTTAGGTTGTATGTGCATGTGTGAGCATGAGGGAGGGAGGGAGTGTGTGACTGTGTTTGTGTATGACTGTATATGTCAGGTGGGGTCTTTGACTCCTCCCCTCTCCTGGGACTTCTTTTGCTGCTATGCATCTTCGCCTCCCCTCCCCCTGTCACACTTGGTGTGGAGTGTGGTGCCTTGGTCTGCCGGAGTGTTCGTGGCTCCCGGGTCAGGGGGTTTAAGATTTTTGGCGTCTGCCTGATTAATCCCGGTGGCTGCCTGGTGGGACCTGAGTCCCTGGGCTCTGTTGGGTCCCCAGCAAGGCTGGTCATCCCTGGATCCTGGGTCGCTGGGTTCCGGGCTTGGCCGGCTTGGGGATGGGAGGCTGCGGGCAGGCCTGTGGGCTTGCCGCTGATATCCCCCGGGACTCTGCCGGCTGCTGATTGTGGCCCCCCCGAGGCGATCCTCTGTGCCTCTCGAGGGGGGCGGGGGCTTTTCTGGTCGCAGTCTCCCTGGGGTCCCTGTGCTCTGGGGCAGCTCCTGGATCTCTGAGACTTGGAGCTCCCTCCATCTCTTATGCATCTTTGGGGGGCAGATCTGTGGTCCCTCACACTCTCTACGCACACAGGTGCTCACATGGTGCTCTCATAAGTATGGACTTGGGAACGTTCAACACATGTCGGCTGTGGTTGGCACTTAATGCACTGTGAATTATTATCGTGATTGTTCAGTAAAACAGTGTTGATTTTACATTTCTGCATCAAGCTGACACAGTGATAGCTTGCTCCTGATGTATTGCTGTGTGTCCCTTTTCTTTTTTTCTTTCTTTCTCCTGTTGCAGGTCTAGAAGCAGTCTTGTTCATCATTGATTGTTTATTTTTGTGGAAACCCCCCCCCCCCCCCGTCTCTTCCTTTCTCTTTCACCTCTGTCTCCGTGAATTACAAGCATTCAAAAGAATAAAAATAAAAAAATAAAAATAAAGTTTTAAGTATCAGGCGTGACATTTAAAGCAGACGCTTTGATGCTCCACCTGAGAGTAAATCTGAAAGGCTTGTCGCAGCATTCAAACATTAATTCTGTTTGCTTCACAGCCAGACAGGACACGAAAAAAAAAAGACTATAGCCACAGCATTGTCAAGTGAATGAGCTTTGCAGGTCACTGAAATGTGATTTTTTTTGTTAAAAGAAATGCAAAAATAAATCTTGTACTTCTTAAAAAGTTCTAAAATATGAAAATCTGAACATAAAAATGTTGGAAAGTGTCAGTCAAATAAAGAAACAGAATTCACCATTCTATGCAAATAGTGGGCCGCAAATGGCCCTCCGACTGCATTTTGGACAATGATTTTTGTCCATGGTCTATGAGTGTTTGCCCACAGATATTTTACCAGGCCCATGTATGAATAACCATCTGGGAGCCTCTAAAAAACCTATTAAGAAGCCATTAAAATCTTTGTGGGACCAAACCTGTTGGGCCCACCTTGGCTGATAGATCAAAAGGTGAGATGTGCTTTCTGACTAAAGCCTTTTGTGACTTACATGTTCTGGTCCCTGGAAACAGATCCTGCACACGGGTGTCCTGAAGCCACTTTCCGTGTAGCTGGTGAGAGAGAACCTCTCCTCCAGTTTTCCCTTTGAGCAGTCATCAGAGGAGCTGCTGCAGCCGCGCAGAGCCGCCGACAGCTCTGCAGCATCCACCCAGCCCGACACCGGTCGCTCCGCGCCCGGAGCCCCGACGGCAGACGCGCCCGCGTGGTTCCGGGTCAACGTGTTGTTGTTGTCGGGCACTGTAACGCTCGCCTCATGGCTCTCGGACGCTTGGCCGCTCATGGGGGTCAGTTGAGGCAGCGGTGTCTGCGGTGCCGGTGGCCCGAGAAGGAGCACCCTCAGGTCGCCAAGCAGGACGCAGCAGCGGCTCTTCAGCATTCCCCGGCTGCGCAGCATCGGGCTGTTTCCGGCCAGAAGATCACAGCAGCCGCTCCACACAAAGGTGCTGGAAGACGTGAGCTGTTTGCACCCCCTTCATAAGAAGACACTTCTTGGCGTGTCGCTGCGGGGGGAATCTGGGCGTTTTTCGGTTCAAAACAGCCTTTTCAGGTTTATTTGGCAGTTCAACGTGTCACTAATAATCCAGGCGTGTCTCTTATTTTCTTCCCAGAAAGATGAAAACTGAAAAATCCAATAAATCCCATGGATGCAAACAAGTGTCTGAAGCCATTAAGTTCACTAAACGAAGCAGCTGAAAGAGGGAAGCAAATGTTAGACTGATGGGAGTGAGAATTCAAGTAACAAGTCTGTAGGTTAGTTCGCTGTCATTTCATGGCCTTAATGCTCAGCGTGCTATAAAATAAACTATCCAGACAGCCCCCACCCCTCCTCACATTCACAGCGAGATGATTTAAACCTGTCTGGTGCAACGAGCTACAACGAAAGCTATTGTAATTAAAAAATGCACATTTAATAAAGACAAAATGTTGTTGTTTTTTTATCAGAGGAGCGCAGGTTCTTGTCGACAGCTTTATTAAGTCAGTGATGTCGTGCCATGTTGGGAAGCGAATCCAGTCTTACCTGCTTAGCTCGATTTCTGTGCGATTCCCTGTTTCTGTGTTTATTTTCTCCCCCAGATTCGTTTCCGAGAGGTTTTCAATCACAAGTCATCGCATCTTCATATCCGGGGAGGTTTGAATCCATCCAGTAAGGATCCAGCACGGGCGTCGGACTGTCCTGGTCCGGCTTGAAGGCATCCGTAGCCCCGGATTGATTCTCCGGTGATCATTGGCTGCTGGCTCGGTGCTGCAGCTTCAGCACCATGATTCCTGGGACAGCTCCCAGACGCTGCACGTCACCGCCGCACAGTGATGCAAGCAGCCAGCTCATTACTTCACAGGAACACACGGATAATTGACTGGTTCAAAATGTAAGACTTTTAAAGGGGGAGGCGCCTCCTAATCACACTAGTGAACAACTGTGACTTTTAACCCTGCAGGGTTATTTGATGAAATTAAAAGGGGAACAACTGAAATGGATCTGAGTCAATTATATTTTCTATAAAGCAGATTCCATGTTGTTATTCATTATTATACAAATCAGAAATGTACTAAAACATATCTCTTGAATCTGAAAGGAGCATTTCTTTGTTTGATGTATTGTGTTTAATGTCCTTGCTTCATTAAATCACTTTGAATTGCCTTTGTGTTTGAAATGTACCATACAAACGTACTATTGTTGAAATAATTTCTCAGTCAAACAGGGAAAAAAGCGATTTTAATATTATTTATATGATGTTTTGAAAAATAAAAACATTTCCAAATATTGCTTTTTTTTACATATTGAGCTAATAATAACCCTACACATTCAAATATGTATTATTTATATGCATATCTGAACACAATAAGTTATTATCTGATCAGATTTTGCTGAATGATAATCAAGGATATCCAAAGTGTGGCCCGGGCGCCATTGACAGACTTGAAGTGATGTGTTAATGACCCCATACATGCATGAATTTAGTCTCTTGTGAATTAATTGTAAATTGCTGACATTTTGTATTTAGATTAGTATAATTAGCATTATTTTAGATCTATTTTGAGTGCAAGTTAAAAAAATGACAATGAAACAATGTTTGCATTTTTTTCATCCATTTTCTGTACCCGATTATTCACACAGGGTCGCAGGTTTGCAGGGGGGCTGGTGCCTATCTCCAGCTGTCTTTAGGCAGGCAGGCGGCATACACCCTGGACAGGTTGCCAGTCCGTTGCAGGGCAACACATAAACACACAGGACAAACAATCAAGCACGCACACACACACACACACACACACACACACACACACACACACACACCCCTAAGGACAAATTAGAAAACACCAATTGACCTGACAGTTTTTGGACCGTGGTAGTAAGCCGGAGCCGGAGTACCCAGAGAGAATCCACACACGCACAGGGAGAACATACAAACTCCTTGCAGAAAGACCCCAGACCAGGATGTGAACCCAGAACCTTGTTGCTGCATGCAAGGCAACAGCGCTAAGCACTGTGCCACTGTGCAGCCCTGACTTTGTTTAAAAAACAAATAAAAATTGGCCCATGAGATTCATGAACATGAACATTTTGGACACTCTGGTTTAGATTTGAAAAATGTGATCCTTGCATCTGTGTTTTTATAGTGACATTTGTATCTGCTTTCATGTCATCTTCAAGTAATAAAAGCATTTAAAAAGTAAGAATAGGTCTTTACTAATAGCCAACCGGGACTAAAACTAAGCTGATATGTATAACAAATGTGAGGCTGTAAAAGTCAAAAGGATTCATTTGGTTTCATATTTTTCAATCAATTACTTCCTAGCAGAATAAATTTCATGCTGACATAAAATTGCATTTGGCACAATATTCAACCCTGCACAGGTTTCTATAGACCATTAATTTCATAAAGGTTTTCTTTTGCCCCACATCTTCATGAGGGAGGTGATGCCCTGCAGAAATCGCCAATTCGTCACTCTGATCAACAAGATGCAAACACACTCGCTCCATATTTCTGAAACATCACCTGACCTATCATAGATGTGTTTTATTCTGTTTAAGGCATGTGGAGGGAGATCATGCTCTTATTTAGACCGACGCAGATTTGCTCATGTGTTTACAACAACATGAACATATAAGCAAAAGAGTTCCTGCTTTTATAAATCTCCAAACATTTCTGAAAGTATAGGTTAAAATCTTTATTCTTTTGTTGAAACTTGGGTTATTAAGTAAAAGAGCAGGAAAAAATGGGCAGAATCAGTGGGAGACTAATACACTGTTTCAACAGGGCAGCTGTGTGCCACGACTGAATCCTGGATTTGAACACCTGCAGCCACTCTGAGCCAGCAGAAGTGCATTCCTTCTTGTTGTTTGTAAAAATGCATATGCGACTGCAGCAGGATTGTGGTCATGGTGTAAGCATTAATGAATTGCCAACTTTAAACTGCCACATTGAGCTCTCACCCCTGCTGGTTTTCTATTCTAGCAGCAAATTGCGACTGATCGCTCTTAGATAGCGTCTCAAGTGATCAGAGAGGTGCTGAAAATAAGCCAACCGCAGCAGCACGCAGCTAATTATCACACAATACCATTATAGTGGCCCTACATCCTGACATTTCAATAAATATTCAGCACTTGAGATCATTTGTGTTCATTTTTTGTCTCTCAGAAATGTATTTACCCAAATATTGCTTTAATGTTTTATTTTATCATTTTATTTACTGAAGACAAATAGCTTTTTTTGACCAATCGTTGTCCAAAAAAACAATTTATAGTGCAATACAACAATGTACAGAATGCTGCATGCACTCCGACCTTTGCCAAACTAAAATTAATTAATAAAGGAAACATTCAAACATTCAGAGAGCATAGGTATTTCAGTTGAATTTGAAATATTAATGAGATTTTCTTTCATATGAATATGTATTCGAGTTTTTTTACCCATTCAAAATATACAAAATGAAATCTGACTGTTTAAAAAAACTATTTTAACTCATTCACTGCCATTGACGACTAAAGTCGTCATTTGCATTTTTTTTTACTGTTTTAGCATCGGAACGAGCCACTGCGCTGAGAGAACAAACATCTCAGCCCTGAAGCCGATCTTCATCCGCATACGTCACACGTCACATGAAGCAACACATCCATGTATTAGGAGATCGTTTTGGGCCGTTCCTGTAAAAAAAGTGAGGCGCGAACCGGAAAAGCGTCTGCCGATCACAATTCAACAACGGAATATGAAAGAACGGATAACGCTCGAAACACGCGGATTCTTCCTGATGTAAGAGGCGAGTCTCCGCTTTGTTTTGGTTGTTTTGGCATCAACATAATCCTAGCGCGCAACGTTCTGTGACTCTTAAAAAACAGTAAAAACGGTGAGAAACGCTGGCAGCGAAGGCCGTTAGCGATCAGGAAACGGCTGGCAGTGAATGAGTTAAAGGTAACAGAAAACAAGCGTATGTAAATGTCAAAGAAAAATGTGATTTTAAAAGAATCTGAAGGCAGAAAACCTCTTTCACCTGCGGCTCTACTCAGAGCCCCTCCAAGATATCAGAGCTTCTCAGCCCATAGCAGCCTGAATGGGGGATGGGTCAGCATAGCCAGCTCCAGCTTGTTTTCATAAAGATACAGAGCCCTGAAACGGCCCATTCTGGAAGGTGCTGAAAAATGTCCAGAATAAAACTGCTGAAATTACTTTATGCAGGGGGGATTTCATGAAAATGTTTTATTTTATTGACAATAAAAAAAAGTCAGAGTGTGTCCTCCTTTTACTGGTAGATCTTGAACTTTTTGCAGGCTGCTTCTTTAGGCACACTGTCCTGCTCCCCAGCTTCTGGCTTGCTTCAGCTGGGTGAAGTCCAGGCAAGTTCCTCACAAAATTGGAGGTATCCCCACGCTGAACTGGCGGCCAGTTCTGAGGACTGTTGTCCCTCAGCTTGTTAGCTATTTCAAACAGATCTGGAACCTTTGCATGAAACACTATTAATGTTGAGGTGTATCTTTTTTATCTTCTGCACAAAGACGTATTAAATGTAATATCTAAATTCATAGGTTTTATTTTGTTAGATTTGATAGCGTGGAACTGCTCTGCATAATGGGTGTGGAAGCTCTTTTTGCTCTCCAGTGTTGTGTGCATGTGTGCTATTACCCAGATGAAAACATAACTTTCAACATGCCTATACTCCAAAGTGGGAGTGGAGCAGTCATGTTGTACTAACTATGTCATGATGTACTGCTTTATCCAACAGCAATGGCTGAGTCAAATTCAATACAGAGCAGAGTTTTAACCTGAAGAGGGCAAAATGCTGACTGTTTCAGGCAGAAGATGTAGTAAGTACATTTTATTTGTATAGCATTTGGCACAGAAGAGAATCACAAAGCGCTTCACATACAGGTAGATCAAAAACAGAAATAAATTAAAATCAGAAAACAAAGTCATGAAATTATAAATTATCATAAATATAAAACAACTGAAAGATTATTACAAAAATGAGTTAAAAAAATAAGAAAACCAAAGATTTGGGTTAAAAAAAAGTATGCAGTAGATGTACCAAATACTGACTACAGTACTATTAGACACTCATTTATACAGTTTATCAGCAAAAAAGTTTGGTTTAGGGGTGACATGCTGTTTAAAAACATAATGTATCTCATTTCTCTTGCAATAGTTGCTTAACCATTTAGGATTAAATATGACAGGATTTAAAATAGTGCAGCTACTGTACATGTGGTCACATTACTTGACAAGAGTCACTTTAAAAACACAAAGTTTTAATTTAATTCAAGTTTATTTATATAGCACCACATCACGACAAGAGTCGTCTCAAGGTACTTCACATAGCAAACATTCCGATACAGGTCAGTTCATTAGCCAATCAGAAAAAACATTTAGCGACAGTGGAGAGGAAAACTCCCTTTTAACAGGAAGAAACCTCCAGAGGATCCTGGCTCAGTACAAGCAGCCATCCTCCACGACTCACTGGGGATCGAGAAGACAGAGCAGACACACGCATACACCAACACACACACACACACACACACACACACACACACGCACACACACACACACACACACACACACACACACACGCACACACACGCACGCACGCACGCACGCACGCACACATACACACACATACACACACACAACATATATACCAAGTAACGTTTCTATGGGTACATTATGATTTCTTAGTAAATATTGTATTTGGTGAGAGATAAACTTTATTGTATTTATCCTAGTGAATCTGTAATCAAACGGGTAAACTAGTAGAAGCACATTCAATGTCAAAGAAAGCATGTCTCCATTTTTAAAAGAAACTGTTTTGTATAAATCTATTCTGGTCATCTTTTAAATCAGTTTATTGCTTTATATCCAATTAAAATTCCTACCTGCGCTTTTATAACGTTCTGCCCGGAAGTGGCGCAACCTTGTTTTTGTACGTCACTTCCTGCGCGGTAGTTCCTAAAACTAACGTAACTAGCAAAGCACCTCCCTGTAGGTGTTTTGGCTTTCTTTTTTGTTCAAATTAAACTGTTTTTGTCATTTTTAATTCACACCATTGCCCATCTGAGCCACAAAAGCTGGAGGCTTGCATCTTGGTAACATCGCTCGACACAACAGAAATGTTTTCTTATTTAATTTGATTTGTTGACAAGACTAGCGTCGTTAGCTTCTACAGTTAAGAGGAGTTAGCTAACTGTTTATCAGTCGCCTGAGTTCGTTCTGGTTTATCACCAGCAGAGACGTCCTTAAACATGTCTAATCAGCTGACTGCGGAGCAGAAGCGAAAGATTGAGGAGAACAGACGGAAAGCTTTAAAGCGAAGAGCCCAAAGACTCGGACAAACTGTTAGCAGCAGTAAGCAGCCTTCAGTGCAACCTCAGCTTCCTACACAGAGCGTCTCCATGGTTTCTGCTGATCAGACCTTCAATTCTGCTCAAGCACGGTTTGTCCCACCCATTAAAAAAGATTCACAGAGCTTCAGTAACCAGATCCCCCAACCAAACCCTCAGCTGCTGTCTGGGGCATGCAGCAGTAAGGTAAAATAGAATAAACTACATTTAATTTGTATTCTTAGTCTCCTAAATGTTGCATTTGTTTATGTTTTGGACATCTAGTTATCGTATATATCGATTTACGCTATTGTAATGCTTTGTATTGTGTTTATTTATATATTCAGGTCACAGGCCAGTATCATCAGACTAGTCAGCATGTAAATAGCTCTGTGTTGTCTGGTGGAGGAAGTTTTGATGTCAAATCCGCTCAGCCCAAGTCCAACCATGCCTCAGGAAACCCTGGAATCTCATTTTACAAGCAAGCCAACAAACCTGCACAAGTTCCTGCACCACAACTTCCTTCAGGTTCTGCCACCTTGACCGCTGTGCCTGCAAAAAAGCCTGCCATCTTTGTGAGAGGGCAGTGTGTGCCTCATGCAGAGAACCGTTTCAGGGTGGAGGTGGGCTATCACGCAGAGCTTATTGCTGCTTTCAGATCCATCCCATCCAGGAACTTTGGTACGTTCTGCCAAGTGCAGCCAGCCTCGCAGTTGAGACTCTTGAGGGAGGTTATCAAGAAATGCAATTTCAATTTGTGATCACATCGTCAAACTGAATATATTCAATTCAATTCAATAATACTTTATTAATCCCAGAGGGAAATTCAAGGATGTTTAAATTGAGTTGAGCACCATCTATTATTTCTGTATTGATTACATTCAGCCTTAAGTGTCTTTAGTTTTCAAACCTCTAATTTCCCTTCTTACTCAACTGCTTGCAGTATTTCTCATTTTTATTTCAGTGGTGTTCTTATGTTTGTGCTCTACTTTCTGTCTTAGACCCAGCCACAAAAAAATGGAACTTCAGTTTGGCTGACTATGGACTGCTGAGTATGAATGTTTTGTAAATCTTATCCAGATGAAAATGCATAATTTAAAAGCATCATTTGTGACTATTATCTTGTTGACACTTGCGCTTCAGTGAAGCAGGCAGCTTCCATTCCTTCTGTGTCTTTGAGGCCACTGGAGGGGGCGGCAGCCGTAGCAACCTCCAGCCGATCTTGTGACGGCGCAGCTCTGTCGGCGCTCCTGAGTCTTTCTAGCAGTTGGAAGAAACCCGGTGCCACTTTGAAGGGCCGGTGCGTCCTGGTGTCCCGCACAAAATTTGAGGTGGACATTTCCTACAATGTCGACGTCATTGCAGCATTTAAGCAAATGCCATCCAAAAGCTACGGTAACAAACTGTTGCTAATCCATATTGTGGTTTACTTCTGATGCAGTTAACTTTAATTATTTGCTTACGTTGCAGACCTGGCCACAAGAAAGTGGAGCTTTTCTCTTGAGGATTATGGGAAACTGAGTGAGAGAGGCGTTTTTAAGTCATTTTTCTTTGTCTTGGTCACATTTGCCATCTTGTCTAACCGAGCCGTGTTCTTTACTCAGTGGATCTCCTCAGTGGGATAACAGCAGTGGAGGTGGAGCCTCTTCCCAGGGCAGTAATCCAGGTTTTCTCTGCCAGTTTTGATGGGAAAGAGGCCAGGTCTTTAGCTGTCCCTGAGGCAGACCTTTCGAGCATCGACCCCATACTCACCTCCAGCCTCATGCCCTTCCAGAAAGAGGGAGTCAAGTAGGTGTCTCTGGGCAGCCATTATTGCTCCCTCTGCATTCTGTCACCAATAATCAACACTAAGCAACAATTAAAAAAAAATATTTTTGCCTTGTGCAAAGTGTAATTTCATAATTATGCGACATTTCCTGTGATGGAATCTCTTAATTAAGAGACCTTGATGGTGAGCTTTGGTTTTGAATGTTTTTATGCAGCTTTGCGGTGTCTAAACAAGGTCGCCTCCTCCTGGCTGATGACATGGGCCTGGGAAAGACGTTGCAGGCCATCTGCATAGCAGCTTATTACAGGAACGAGTGGCCTATATTGGTGGTGGCTCCATCCTCTGTCCGATTCACTTGGGCTGAGGTAAAAACTTTTAGCAGATCAATCCAGAGTTATTAAAGCTGCTTTACGGAGTTTTCCTCTTTCAGAAATTATGTATGATTTGTCAGAAATCCGTAAAAGTGATTATCTTGTCATGTACTGTGATATAATAAAAGCAATACGTCTTTTTTTTTTTTTGCTAAGCACGCCCCCTGCCCGGCAGAGCTCCGTGCAATAGGAAACTGAGCACCGACCAGAACTAACCAATAGCGTTAGACTACCTCTTAGATGCTTCACATTTAAGGAATACCTCGGCTGATGCAGAGTTGATGAACTTTTCACGGACAAGAAAGTCTCTAAAATATAAATATATGAAAGCACAACATGACAAACGTGTTTTAGCTCTGTTTGTCGGCTACAGAATCACATTTATAAACAGAAACGTGAAGTCGCCATCTTACAAAAACAGAGGAACAGCGGTTTTGTGTGATATGCTTGTCAGCCACCAGATGGTGCCATTAGATAAGAGAAATACTCCAGAAAGAAGCTTTAATTAGGAGGTGTTATTGATTGTTTTGATTAAAAATCATGTTTGGCATGCCCAGTACCAGTACTTCCAGCCGCATATAGAAGAGCTTTGTTTACAAGAAGTTCTGTTCTCCACATGTCTTTGATGAAAACCCAGCCAGGAGTTGAGATCAGAGACACGTTCAGCACAGAGTGTCGTCTCCTTAAAAACAACCCTTACTTTGTCGGGCTTTGCTCTTATTTGGACCGTTAGTCTTGTGCCTTTGAGTACAGCAGATCATAGGAGCTATACCTCAGTGTTTTCAAACTAACACCTAATACATTTCCTGCTTCTCCCCCTACTGGTTGGAAAAAATAATTGCAACAGTTGTAAATGGCACTGCATGAGCCAACAGATGCTAAATAAGTCACAAAGTGAAAGATCCACACTGTTGAACGTAAAAACATTACTATTTACAAGTCTGATAGCAACAAAGCCAGGTCACCATCAGTCCGTGATTTTGTAGTCTCCTTCAGCTCCCTGAAATGAGTGTAGGCGACGCCGGTGTTCACTTTGGTTTTAGCTCTTTGCTTTGCCTCCCAAGACATTACTCTCTTACCTTTACTTCCAGCTTTGCCATTATTCCAACGAAGAAGGCAAACTTCTTTGTCTTGTGCTTTTATTGATGGTTAGCAAACAAAAAAAGCTAGCTGCTAGCCTTTATTTTAGCTAAAGGCATTGAAAACCGTTATAGTTGTAAAGCAGGTAGATACCTCCCACTACTGTTCCTGCCCGAACCACATAACTGTTAGGTTCAGTTTCTTGTCAGCAGAGTGCCGTCCACGTGAAGCTGCTCAAGTTTCTGGCTCAAGAACCACTGAAACCAGTTTGAAAGCAATAGCAGAAAGTGTTAAAAACTCTTTAGTGTTGCTTTAAAACAGGCTGATGAGGAAAAGGCGAGAGGGGAAATGAGATGTCAGGAGCTTCTGGGCCACAGTGGATTTATATAACGCCAAATTACGACGAGAGTCATGTCGAATATTCCAACTGAGTTCAGTTCATTAAGCTGATCAGTAAAACGATTCACATGTAAGGAAACCCAGCAGATTGCATCGAGTCACTGACTTGTGTCAGATACTTTACAGCAATCCCCAGTGTTAATGCCTGCCGGTAGTTAACGGGTAAAATGTAGAAACTTGTTTTTACCAAGAGGTGGACTAAATCAGGACGATCAGAGCAGCTACTCTGAGGTGTTTGCTTCAAGTCTCTCCATCTGATTCCTGGCTGTAGGCCTTCAGACGCTGGCTCCCCTCCCTGAGTCCCGACAGCATCAATGTGGTGGTAAAGGCCAGCGACGATATGCGCTGTGGTTTGGTCAACATCATCAGCTACGACCTGCTGAGCCGGATGAGCCAGAAGCAGCAGGCAGGAACCCTCTTTAACGTCCTCATTATGGTGAGCTAATGTTCAAACACGATGGGTTAATCTAATCATTTCAATTTACTCTTTAAAATACGCGTCTGTGCCCCCCCCCCCCCCCCCCCCCACGCAGGACGAGTCTCACTTTCTAAAGAACATGAAGACGGCTCGGTGTAAAGCAGCCTTGCCTCTGCTGAAGGTAATAATAAAAACAGACAGATTTGCTGCAGAACTTTATATCTGCTCATAAAAACTGACGTTTTGGGTGGAGGGAGCTACATTTTTGTAAGTAAGGTTGTCTTATAAGTAATTTAAAAACCCATTTTGAGCATAATGGATTGTCAGAAAGGCCCTAAGCTATCTGAATTATACATTTTGCTTAGATTTGAGGATATTCTGTACGTTTAAACCAACACAGGAGAACAAAAAGTGCCTTGCTTCTTCGATTTTTGTCCTCAGGCAGCCAAGAGGGTGATCCTTCTGTCCGGGACTCCTGCGATGTCCAGACCCAGTGAGCTGTACACTCAGATTCTGGCTGTCAAACCTTCACTTTTCCCTCGCTTGCATGAGTTCGGAGTGCGTTACTGTGATGCCCATCAGGTAACTGAAGTCTGTGAAATCCTCCTTTGTCCAGCTTTTATGCTTAAAGGTAATAATTTGTTCCCCATCTGTTCAGGCGTCTTTATTTTTATTTTTGCTTCCATCACCTGCAGAACGATTGGGGCTGGGATTATTCAGGCTCGTCTAATCTCGGCGAGTTAAAGCTGCTGTTGGAGGAGTGTCTGATGCTGCGTCGCCTCAAGTCTGACGTCCTCTCCCAGCTTCCCGCCAAACAGCGCAAGGTGGTCACGATGACCCTGGACGGGATCAGCAGTCGTACAAAAACTGCTCTCACAGCCGCAGCCAAGGAGTTAACCAGATGTCATCGAAGCGTATGGCACTTTTCTTTCTTCTTTCTAAGAATAATTTAATCTCTAGAATCATTTTTTCGTCCCAATCTGTCAGATCACAGATTATTCTCATCTTTTTGTTAAATATCAGCTTCATCAAAACATCTGCAGATTCTTAAAGAGCCAAAGCTTAGATTTTCCTTAATTAAGGTCCTTAAAACCCTTAAAAACAACAAATAATCCTTAAATCCAGAATCTGAAAGGTCTTAAAAACACAGACCCAATAAACAAGATTAATTTATTTTATTTTGAAAGTTTTAATAAGAGTTTTGCTCATTTCTAATTGCTGTTTTGATTTTTTGTATGAGACATGAGTGAATCCACCTAAAGTTAGCCACTTTAGCTAGTGGGCGCCATGTGGAGGTTTGGTGGTTTTACATTGTTTTTTGTAAAATTCACTCTGCAGAGCAATTGTCTTGATGTCTCTGTTATTTTCAGCACTTTCAGTTCTAAATCAGTAACTATTTGTAAGGTGGTCACACCCCTTCATCATTCTGGTAATGTAAGGTCTTTGATCCTATTAAATTGGCCTTTCCTAAAGATGCAGACACATTGTTAACCGTTACAGTCTGCTCATAATCTGATAATCAACACTTTTTCTTCACACCTTTTTAGGCCAAATAAATGAGATGTTTGGTTTATCTCTCCACATAAAGACTTTGGCTCAGATATCAGCTTTTAAAATTGCCTTTGAGTGACTCCAAGTACTCCAGTCCAGCCTTATTCTCTAATGGGAGCGCGTTACAGAGCATGATTGTGCATAATCACAGCGCTCATCAAAGTAATGGCGGTCGTATCAAATCATCAAACAGAATCGGCTGTCGGTTCTTATCTCGTGTCGTTCTTTATCTCGTGTTCAGAAAACGGAGGAGAAGGAGGCCCTGCTCGTCTTTTATAACCACACAGCCGAAGCCAAATTGCACGCCATCATGTAAGTACGACCCCCCCAATGTCGGGGATGATTGAGTCAAATCAGTTGATGGGACTGAAGACTGAACCAAGATCTTTTTGTTTGCTCTCACTGGGTTTGAGGGAATTAAAGAGCAAGTAACCCCCTACCAGAGTCTAACTCCACTCCCACTTCATGTTTGAAAAATGCAACAAATGCTGTTGCCTGGCAGACCGAGAAGGCGGAGCTGCTAACAAATACACACATACACACACAGGCTCACGACAGCATTGTGACATCATAATGTACCAGTTTACATCATAGCATACCTCTTAGCCAATAGCGGTGGCAGATTTAAATTAAAATACAGTGCAGAGTTTTTACCTGACAACGGCACAACACTGCCAGTTTTAGGCAGAATATTTAAATTTTAACTAAGATGTACTGAAGTGCCAAATTATTGACAACACGTGTCTGCAGCACGATTAGACACTCGTTAATTTAGTTTATCAGCAAAAAAAAGTTTTTGGGGGGTGACTTGCTCTTTAAGGACTTCACACGTTTTCTAACGTTTCTGTCCCGATCAGGGACTACATCACAGACATGTTGGAGTGTGGGAGGCAGAAGTTCCTCGTGTTCGCGCATCACAAGTTGGTTCTGGATCACATTGTTGCTGAACTGGTGAAAAAGGTAACAACAGGTTTGATCATTATTTTGACGTGAGGGGAGCTTTACCCGCTTTGATGTTGCTAACAGGATGTCGGCTTCATCCGCATCGACGGGTCGACTCCGTCTGCAGAGAGACATCAGCTGTGTGAACACTTCCAGTTCTCCTCCAACGTGTGTGTGGCCGTCCTGTCCATAACCGCAGCCAACATGGGGCTCACCCTGCACTCCGCAGACCTGGTGGTCTTCGCTGAGCTTTCCTGGAACCCAGGGGTGAGCTACGGGGAGCTGTCGGAGCAAAAGATTCAACTTCTCTGGGTGGAATTTAGCTCCTCTAGTCACGTTAATCTAAAATATTTGCAAATGCTCTTGTCATTTTTGCTAAATCTCTTTTATAATGTGCATCTGTTAACGGTTAGATGTGTTGTTGTCTTTTGGTGTTAAAAATGGATAAATGGTGCTTTTGTAAAAATCAGTACTCACATATTAATTGGTAATAAATTATGAAAAACTGGGTTCTTGCTGCTGGAAATGAAAACAGACAACAAAAAGGTGGAAAATACAGTTAAACTAATAATATTTTTACTTTCTGCAGGTTCTCATTCAGGCAGAGGACAGGGTTCATCGTATTGGACAGACTAGTAATGTGGACGTTCACTACCTGGTTGCTAAAGGAACCGCTGATG
Organism: Nothobranchius furzeri; assembly: GCF_043380555.1. Lineage (NCBI taxonomy): Eukaryota > Metazoa > Chordata > Actinopteri > Cyprinodontiformes > Nothobranchiidae > Nothobranchius > Nothobranchius furzeri. The sequence goes on from NC_091754.1 coordinate 17,901,235, forward strand.
ATCACCTATGGTATGTCTATCAGGTGGAAGCAACGTATAACTAAAACAAAATGTTAATATTATATATTTTATTGTTCCTTAAGCTAAAATTAAAACAGCACAAAGGAGAGCTTTTTGTTTTGGTTCCCGTCTTTATCCAGGCCAATGATCCAGGCGAAGATGAACGTCCTGGAGCAAGTGGGGTTGTCTGAGTCTAACCTCTCAGACAAGGCTGAGAACACCAGCTTCCACTCAAAGGTTCGTTTTCTACCTTTTCTTTAATCAGCTGCATGTTTGGCCCTGTGTAGGTTTAGGTATAAACCTTTTTATTTGGGTTTGTCTAGGATCCAAAGCAGAAGAGCATCATGGAGATGTTCCAGAGGTCTTTCTCTGCAGACGATGGCCTGGATGAGGCCGGCCTAATGGAGGACTGGGAGGACTCCTGAAAACAAGTCCATGCCAGAGCAGAAGACTGCAATAATAAAGACTAAAGAACTTTTATTTTAGGTTTCGTCTTTGTTCTCCGGTGCAGGATGTTGTTTTTTCTTTCAGCTTATCATGACAGAAATAGTTAAATGCCTTTTACCGTTTATACCTGTAATAAGTGTTTATATGTAGAAAATGCAAGAGCCAATTTAAAAGTGTTCATCTTTGGTTAAATGTTACAACTCAGCCCCGCGTGGGCTTCAGCCCGTCAGTATTCGGCACTCTCTGGAGCAGAACTTTCTTTCATTTCAAACCCATCATGAAAGAATTCAGTTGTGAAAATGTTCACATGTATAAAAACATGTTTCAGTTGATTTAAAAGTTTCTATCTTTAGTTATTAAAAGTTTCAACTCAGCTGATGTAGAGATGGACTCGTTATTAAAACAAAGACTGGCTTCAGTGGTGCTACACATGAATATTTATCAATCTGAGGGTTTTGGATTGTCTCTTCTTCCTGCTAGAAGATACCTGAACCACCTGGGAAATAAGAAACGTGTTCATCAGTAAGCTTTGATAAGGAGATGTGAGCGTGATGCATTTATGAAAATAGGTGACTGTAAAACTTGCCGAGAATAACTAAGAGACAATATGAAGTTTTTTACCATTAACCTTTAGACATAACCATTGAAATGTTGAAAATGAATTAAATTATGCCCAGTTCAGTTGTTGAAAATATTGGCTTCTTCTTAACTTATAACTAGGGCTGCATGATATTAAGAAAACCTGCGATATGCGATAACCGTGATTAATATTGCGATGACGATACTACTTGCGATGAATAAAAACTTAACTCGGGAACAAAAATGATCAAAAACGAAGAAATTTTAAAAAATGACCAAAATAATCATAAAAATGAGAAAAGCTACAGATGTAGGGAAAGGGAAAAAGAAAATTAACATGAAAAGGCAATCGGTGAATCCTGGGAAAAGCAGGAAGAGCTGAACAAAGCTAACTCAAGTGTTTGCTAATCATCAAAATTAAGTGTCGGGGGCGGGCATCTAACCTATGAGAACCCACCCAATTGGCCAAATGGGTGAAGAGCTCCATTTGATTTGTTAAAAAAACATCATGCTTCTGTATGACTGACAGAATGCATTATGTGTAGCAAACATCTGGGCTGACCATTTTGATATTTATCTGCTCTTTGCAATATGCATATTACACTTGCTGATTTCGCGATAATTATATATTTGCGATATATTGTGCAGCCCTACTTATAACCATAAAAATTGGGTCTAAAATACACGGGAGTTGGTCTAAGTTTCCGGGCGATGCCATATTTCCTTCTACGGGAGCCCGTGAGGACATAATGCATTTACTGCTTTGTAACAAACGGTTACAAAACTTTCACCATTCATGAACGTTTTACACATTTACCTCTTCACTCGTTGCCAGTGATGAAAGGGAGTCTGATGTTCTTGTTGTTTTGCTGAAGGTTGTGATCAGGGATTTTTGACCCTAATGGATTTCCATTGGTAAGGTCTTACTTGAACACAAAAATACTGCTTGCTTGCAATGATTTAGGTTTGTACTGCCCCCTATCACCAGGAAAAATACACACCGTCACTTCAAGTAGCAAAGTACAAATACTTTACCTTAAGTTTAAGTGTCGAGTAGACATTTCTGGAGTAATCATCTATTAGCTTACTTTTTACTTCTACTTGCATTTCAAAAATAGTCTCGCTACTCTAATTTCATGAAAAACTTAAAATTGTTGAACGTAATAACCGCCCATGTCATAAAAAAATTCCTAAAAACCACAAACTGATTTTCTCTGATCACAACAATAACAATTTACAGATCATTACACCTCCATGCTGTAGTTCTTTTTTAAAACACAGAGCAGTTTTGTTTATCTGTTTTCCCGCTAAGAACTGCAGCATGGAATTAGAGGTGCGACACAGCAAGAACACACCTAAGATGTTCAAAGAAGATCATTACAACGCTTCATATGTTTTCCTGTGTTTCATCGAAATTCTGAATAATTTCATTCTGATCCCTAATCATCAGCTCATCATTTCTTATCAGTTTAGTCAGTTTATAATTTCTGAGCAGAGACTGTCTAAACTTCATATGTTTTACATTTCATAAGGAATCAAAATGTTTTCTTTTTCTTCAATTTTGAAGATTGTAGCAATAAAAATATCTAAATGTCTGAGGTCACTACACCCACTATACACTACTATACACATGGGAGGACATGGTCCTCATTGGTTAAAAATTGTCCTCCCTGAGACACGCCACATGTTTGCTAGTTTGGCAGGCGTAGCTCAAAGTTTTCACAAAGACCTCTCCAGATTAATTACACCATCATGCTGGGTGAAGCTGATTTGTTACTTCGACTTCAACAGAAGTCTTTTCAACTCTGACGAATGAATGGGAATACTTTAGATGCTTCTAAGAAGATAAACGGTAACCTTGGTATTAAAAAAGATCATAATAATGCATTGAACTTATATATGGCTTTTCTAGACACCCAAAGACGCTTTCACACACTCTCACATTCACACACTGCTAGTGATGGTAAGCTACTTGTAGCCACAGCCGCCCTGGGGCGGTCTGACAGAGGCGAGGCTGCCATTTGGCGCCGTCGGCCCCTCTGACCACCACTAACACAGCCAAGTTGGGTGAAGTGTCTTGCCCAAGGACACAACAGCAGGATACCCCTGGCGGGAGCTGGAATCGAACCCATGACTCTCCGATCATGAGGCAACCCGCTCTACCACCTGAGCTACTGCTGCCCCAATCATAACTAAACCCAGATATACTCAGATCATAACTAAAACATAATTTAGGCAAGATTCATTTTGGGATATTGATGTCATCCAAAGCATTGCTGTGTGTGTCCATTTACAGAGGTTTCTGGCACCTGATGAGAGTATTTTAGTTCACAATTAGGACATTTTTCCTTTTATATTTTTCACAATGTGTTCCTGTTCAAAATTAGCTCAAACCAAATAAAACCGTTGATCCATCTGTCACTGGCTGCAACACCGACACCAAGCACAGTGGATTCACCACTAACGCTCTTTTCTATAATTTTTGCTTCTTTTTAAATAAAAAATAATCTTTACTTACTGCAGTTAAAACTTATTTCCCTGCAGTAGAAATATATAGTTTTTAGAGGGTTTTTTGGGGGGTTTTTTTGTGCAGAATTTTGCAGATTTTTCTCTAATTATTTGTCAATTAAGATCCTGTTTGTGCAGATTTCACCAAACAAGAGATTGATCAACTTTCTAGAAACAGAGAAAATGTTTGTGTTCCTTGTAATGAAGACCGTACCTTGGTAAACTGTTATTTATAAAACAAAAGCGTTCTAGTTTTTCCCTGCTGTGTGAGAAAAATGAATCAGTCACCTGATTGTTGAGACAAAGTTTATTGAAAATAATTAAACAAACTTATTTAACTTCAGTTTTAAACCTGCAGAACACCGATAACCAATAACAGTTGTTTTCTCTCCTTTCTTGCATAAAAATTGCATAAAAATTAATACCTTCATGATGACGAGTCATTATGAATGTCTGCAGCTGAAGATCTTGACATTTCTTTGTTGAGATATGCAGGACTGCCAAGCTCTTCAGCTGAAATGAACAAACAAACCTGCAGCACTTGTTTCAGCCAATACAACTTTGTGGTGATAATCACAATGAAACACACACACACACACACACACACACGCGCGTGCGCACGCACACACACACACACACACACGGCAGAAGATCAAAACTGTTACTCACACGAAGCCACACGGTGTGGCAGATGGAAAGGACGATTACACACATCATTAGATTACCTGAGATGGTTACGTCGCTCTCTTCGTCGGCGGAGAGCGCTGCTTCTGTGCTGATGTCTCCGAAAATAAAACGGATCTTCTCTTCTGCATGTTGCTCGCTGGAGGAACCGTGAACTGAGTTGTGAAGGACGTCTGCAGCAAATCGAGCCCTCAGAGACTCTGGGGAGGTCTCCTTGGCTTTCTGTGGATCAGTTGGGCCCATCAACGCTCTCCACTCCTCGACAGCATTTTCCTTGGTCAGAACAAGCATCATGCAGGGACCCCTGAAAGAGAGAGCGGTCAATTAGGGCAAAAAGATGGGAGGACACTATTCTAAATACTCGCGTGAAACATGAAACGTGAAAATCTGTCATGCACAAGTGAAAACTTCTCTTTTTCATACAGAATACCGCTCCTTTTTGCCTCTCATAAAAATATTTTTACTGTTGAGTAAATATCACTACAGATGGCATAACTAGAGGACCAGCCGGATCTTTTTAAACTCTAATATCTCTAGTTTTTCTCTGTTCTGCTACACAATTTGACTAAATATTCAGAGATTATGGGATGCTTTCTAATGTTTGACCTTCAAGAGCTAATTGCTGCTGAGTCTTTGCCTCATGCGGAGGCGTTTAAGTAGCTTGTTTATGAGTCGTGATGGGTTTATGTGAGAGTTATGCAGTCAAAAAAGGAGCAAAGATTAATGGAAAACATCTCAAATTGCCTGGTTAAACCTTCACCTCAACAGCTAAAAGAGATTCTTCTGTGGAGAAGACTCAAAAATGATCTTGAGTTTAAAACTAAATCACTATCCAACCAGTCCAATTAGAAATGCACTGTTGCATTTCCACACCAGCTGGAGGTCCTAGTGAAAGGATGAAACCTGACCTCTGGAAATTTGATGTTCGCTTGAAAAAAGTGCTGTTAAGATTTATCTCTCAGGTAGACCAGAGACGGATCTGTCACCTTGTCCTGCTCCTGTGACTGTGTGGGTGGACAGACTAACCGACACATGAAATCCACCAGCTGGCTGAAGAAAGGCTTCTCTCTGTGCTCTTTGTAAAACTCTTCAGCCATTTCTCTCGACAGAACCGTCTCCTTCAGCCGCGTCACCGTGAAGCCTCTCCCACGAATCTCCTCCAAAATTACATCTGTTGAAGAATAAAATCTAGTTTATTGAAGAAATTCTAATATTTTTATTTTAAATGTAATGTTTTTTTTTGTTAAAAGTGCACCTCTGTGTTCATCCATTGCGTCAGGTTTAATTACCGCCAGCGTTTGTTGTTTAGGGAAGAAAAAGCTAATTTCCTGCTCTGCTTCTTCGGGACTGGCGCTGCCGTGAAGCTGGTTTATGGGCTCGTTATCCACAGCAAACTGGGCCCTGAGACTGGGACAGGGGGCACGCAGACTGTAAGGTACAATCTATGCAAATTATTACACTTTTGATGATTTCAAGGGGATCAAGAAGTGCAATTTTCACAAATCTAGATCTCCTGGAGGAAAATGGTATAATTTTCTGTACTTCTAGCCTCTTTTGCCCATCCTGCAGGTAATTTTTCACATTTCTGAACATCCCTTTTGACGACTGACAGAAACAGCTTTGCAGGAAGGTAAGTAATGGCTTTGCTCTTGGAAAAGAAGCTTTTAGATAACTGCGTTTTTTTAATTGTGTAATTGGAGATCAGCAGTGCAAAAAAATGACTTCCCTGTTTTTATCAAAACCTGACGAGGTGAAAGCGAGGGGTCAAAGGGAGACTTTTATTTAGCAAGCTGTCACAGATTAGCAGTGAAAGGTGCTTTTCTGCCCCATTGTTATACCACGGTGACCCTTTGCTCTCCTATTTTAGTTCCAGCAGCTGAAAGAAAAGAGCAACTCATCACTCACCACTCGGGACTCTCCTCTTTAGCTTTATCGAGGTCAGGAGGACCAAGACTGTTCTTCCAGTGAAGGACAGCCCCTTCTCTGGCCAGCGCCAAAGCAAGCACCGGCCCACTGGGAAAACAGAGACATGAGATAAACGCTTGCAGCGGCATTAGGATGTTTGGGACGATAGCAGAACGGGTTAAAGCTACCTGGTCATGCTTCGCAGTAGAGCAGGAAAGTAGTCTTCATCCACATGTTGGAGGTAAAACCGTCTGACTTGTTCCTCTGTCAGCAACACCTCTCTCTGGAGGGCCACTGTGAAGCCCAGCTTCTGGATCTGAGCCAGGATCTCGTCTGCAAAATAAAAATAGACGATGCCATTAATCAACAAATTAAAGTACTTTTGTAAATTTGATAATTACGGCATCATAATGTTAAAATGTGATTGCGTACGTGCACGCTCCCACTCAGGACCATTTGTGTGTGTGTTTGGCTTGAACCCCACCTCTGTTCTCCATGGCAACGTCAGGCCGGATAAGAGCCAGCGTCCTCTCCACACGCCCTTCCTCTCCATCCTGCTCCACTGCCGAGGTCGTCCTAAAGTTGGGGAAGAAGAAAGCGAGCTCCCTGCTGGCCTGGTCGCTGTCCTTGCTGCCGTGCACGGCGTTGAACAGAGTCTGTGTGCCGTATTGTGCCCGCAAGCTGTGGGGAGGAGGAAGGGAGGACCAGATGGTTGCTCGGCTGGTGCTCCACCAAAGAGAAGCATAATGTTTTGGGTGTGTCCGATCAAGCATGGGAGAATGTGCTGTTCCAGACTATAATCTATTTTTTATGTGATTGCTAGAAACGATGCTTGCGTCAAATCTCAGCTTGCAGTTTGTGTAAATGAAGGTAATAATTTCTCTTCTACGTCGTTTAATGAACCTTTCGGGCTTTTCTCTCCTGGCCTCCTCTATGTCCGCCGGGCCGATGAACTCACGCCACGCTGGTATAACGCTTGCCGAGCCCTCTGTGTGAGAAAGCACCAGAATACGAGAGGGGCCGCCGGCCATAAACCGAACCAGATCCTCAAAGCAAGTCTGAAAACCAAAATCAAAAAGGCGAGAGACAGGAGCAGATTTATCAACACCCCACCTCTCTCATACATATTTATTATTGGACGTTTAATGGTCATGTATACTGGGCATAAATATTTCCCTGCCAGCCTTCTCTCACACCTGCCACATGGCTGAATCTCAGACTGTTTGGTTTCATAATAAACAGCACGATAAGCAAAAAAAAAAAAGAAAAAAAAAAAGAAAATGTGCCAACACAGCAACTCTATTTTGAGCCCCGTGTGGAAATCTAGATGGATGTCAAATGCATTGCAGAGTAACTGAAGTGTGTTTATTTTTACTCCCTTTGGTATTTAGCCTCTGAATATCAATGACTCCATGAATCCTCACTGCACCATCATCAGTTTGACTTCGTCAGTGCCATCGTACCTCCGCTGCTCTGTGTTGGTAAAAGTCTCGAGCTTCTGCCTCAGTCAGCGTTCGCTCCTCACACGCGAGAATCTCAAACCCCGCTTCTTGGATCTATCCAGGAGACACGTGTCAACAGGATGGACGAAGACGGCTCGAGACAATCTTTTAAAACCTGAGCTTTATCATTCTCTCTGTACCTTCGTGAGGATCTCGTTTGTCTTGCCTTGAGCAACAGCATCTGGTTTGATTATGGCAACCGTGTAGGGCTCACAGGCAGATACTGCAAGAGAGGAGAGAGAGATTAGTGGTCATTAATGCTGTTAACGGCGCACGCAATTATCCTAAACAACAGGATATAAAAATTATAATTCACTGTTTATGCATTACCAGTACGGCTGTCCTCAACTTCTGACTGCTGAAGCGTTTTCTCCTCTTCTTTTATCTCATCATCCAACAGGGCGTCATCTTTTACCTGAGAGACACAACAACATCTGATGCAAACAACAAGCGATCCAAACACTGCAAGCACAAATACGGGCAAACTAGAAAACTGAGAATATGGTGCAAAAGTGCATTTATGTCAGTGACTCAGCTTAGACTGAGAGACCACTTAAACGCTCAGGAACCCTTTGCATATTCATTAGCTCATTAGAGTAAAATATTTAACCTTTTTGCAATATTCTAATTGTCTGAGATTTTGAATGTGGGGTTTTCATAAGCTGTAAGTCATAATCATCACAATTATAGCAAACAAAGGCTTGAAATATCTGCTCTACATGTAATGAGTCTGTCTCATGTAATAGTTTCACCTTTAAAGTTGAATTAAATGAAGTTTTGCACTACATTATGTCATTATCGTTATTATGGGCTGCCTGGATTGGCGACGGGAAGGCAGTCTACAAATAAAATGAATGAATGTTATAATTTTGTGTTTCACCTGTACTCATGCATTCAAAAAAGGTGCATCTTTAATTCATGTGCATCTTTTATTTCTCCACAAAGATGGAAGAAAAAGTGCAATGTGTTTCTTGCCCAGCTGATTTTTATAAATACTGATTGAGGTGTAGAAAAGAAGCAAAAGACAAACATTCTTTCAGATAAGTAATTATATTTTACAGCTTGTACTTTCAGTGCTTTTCTAAATAATACAATCACTATTTATCTGCAATTAAAACGTTGCAATGGTATGAATCTTACAAAAGGTCTGCAAAATTTTCAAGATATGTCGAGGAATAAGACAGTGACAGCATTTCAGATTCTTATGGTAATTTTTTTTGGATCTTTGGTCACAGATCCTTAGTAGTGCACCACTCACCACTTTGCGTCCACCTCCTTGCTCCAGAACCAGTTTCTCCTTGGCCAGCTCCTCCACGATCAGCCTCTGAAGCATGGGAGCGTTAGCTCCTCGCAGCACAGCCACCAGCTCTCCACCCTGCTCATTCAACACAAATCAAATAATTTAACTATCCATCCACCCATCCATTTTCTTCTGCTTATCCGGAGTCGGGTTGCAGGGGCAGTAGCCTAAATTAATTAAAAATGAGATATAAACGTGAAAACAACTCTATTAGTTGGCACAAAGCTAAGAAAAAACAAATAAACATGGAAAAAACTGGTGTTACACCATTTGTTTAGCAAAATGTCTGGCTGCAACACAAAAAAATAAAACTATATATAAAACACAAACAAAAAATGATAAATTACAACATGACATATAATCATTTTAGAAATTTTTCTGAATAAATGATAAACCAGTTACTTGTTCAGTGATTTAAACTGATAACATTATTACAGTACAGGTTGTAAAATATTACCCAAACACACACACACACACACACACACACACACACACACACACACACACACACACACACACACACACACACACACACACACACACACGTGCATTTAGTGTTACCCACCCCGTAGAAGAGGAAAGTGGGCTCGCATTTTCCTCGATACCTTTCCAGAGCATCAATGCTGTCAGCATCAGCCTGCATCACACACAGACACATGCAGATCTGCTCCTCCACAAAAACAATGCTCCAGTTTCTCCAACTATAAGATTTAAAAACCTGTCCAGGGCTTACAGTTGCAAAATGCAACATGTCATCACTCAGTTCGTTCTTTATTTTCCGCAGGAGGCTGACCACAGCTCGACAGGGGCCACACCACTGTTGGTAAACATCTACAACTGCAAGGATTATTATGATGTGTATTAACGAGGGACAGAAAACAGAAGGATGCTGAAAACTGATGCAGGGGTTCAGTCTGTAGTTCCCCCAGTGAACACAAGGGAGCAGCAGAATACAAGCTACAGTCGAGTATTTATCATGGAAACATGATATAATAAAGGTTCACCTGTTAAGCCCTTAGTAGCCATCATTTCTGTCCACTGTTCTTGGTTTGTGACTGATACCTGAACAAGAAAAGTAAATTTTACAAAAAGAAGAGCAACAGTATTCATGGGAACAGTGCACGCGCTCTTCGTCTTCATACCTGTAGGATCGCCTCTTTCTTCTTTCCTGCCATGAGTTTGTTGAAAACAAAGTTAAATAAGTAATACGAGATAACCGAGAGTCTAAAGAGGACTAAACTTGCTGTTTAGTTAAGTTAAACGAGCTAATGTTATAGGTAAATCTTAGTTTATGGTCCCCAGAAAGCCTCGCGCTTGTTTGCCTCTCGGTTGCTAAGCAACTTTAAAGGGACCCAGCTTGACTTTTGGGTTTATTTATGCCGCTAAACATGATCGAATAATTTTCCTTTTGAATAAAATATTTTAAAATGTTTTAGAACAACATCTTACTAGTAAATTTTACTTTTTTTTCTTGCTCCAAAATATAATTTTTTAACCAATTAAAACAACTACATTTCCAGTAGGGGGCACTGTTGTCAAACATATTCAAAATAAAACCAGTGCCTCTATTTTATTTACATTTATTTTCATATAAAAAATTTTGGGTTAACGTGAAAACACAACACCGCGAGCTTAGCTGGGTTTGCTATGCTGTCTTATTTTTGCATCTGCATGAAAGTGCAGCTTCACTGGAACATAAGCAGGAAGATAAAGGCTGTCAAGGCTGTCAAGTATAAGCCAATCACAGAACTGATCTGGGAAAAGCACCAGTCAGCAGTGCTTGTTGTTAGTGAAACACGCTATAAATAGTTATCAGGAGTTTATAACTAAAAGCCAGTGTGTGTGTGTGTGTGTGTGTGTGCAGGGTATATTTATATAAATGTGTGTGGTTCTTCTATTATCCATGATGTGACACACTAATCAAACTAATCAACAAGTGGGATAAAAGTAAAATAAGGTGCAACAACACTTTGACTAATCGTCTTTTCTCGTAAACATCACATGTAACGTGTTTTAGGTTGTAAGGAAACACAGTTTTTCAGCTTTTCAAACACAAAAATCTCACATAAAAATTGTGCAAACCTGGTTGCTGGATTCTGCATTTTAGACACAACAAACTGATTAAACAGAATAATTCTTCATAGAAGAAGGAACAAGCACTAAGCAATAATTATTTTTAACCTGATAAGTAGTTAGATAACCATAACTGGCTTCAGACTTTCACAAAATTACTGGGTGGCATGCTGAATAACCAAATAAATAATTAAAAAATGAGTCATTATCAGAAAAAGAACAAATTGGAATGTTTATTCCAAGCAGACAAAGACTTACAGGTCAGGTTTTGTTATTTATTTTATTTTTTTGTATTTAGAAACAAGTTATTCTCAACTGCGATGGACCGGCTCTCTGTCCTGGGTGTAACCCGCCTGATTGCTCATTGACCGCCGGAGATAGGCACCAGCTCATAGAAAGGGGACATGGGGGTGGTCTCTGTGCTGCCGTGGACTGCTGTTTATTTTGGTCATAACTTGCTTTTAATAGCCATCAAAGCAGAGCTCATTACAGTTTTTAACAAGCCGCTCCTCAGTCCCCGTGCAGCTTCTGACCTCCAGCTCTAACGGAGAGAAGCTCCTGGAGCTCCGCATCGCACCAGTTTATCATCTCAGCTGACTCTGTTTACAACAGTGAAACTCACGGCCCGTTTTTACTTTCATTTTCAATATAGTTGCCCTCTAGAGTTTGGCAGCAACTCCCCACGTGATCATGACAGCTCCCGCTGTTGCGCCAAAGCGTAAAATGCATTCACAAGTCCGGTGTTATGCCAATATTACTTCCAAGCGTGGGAGCACGAATCCTGCTAAACTCCCGCATCGCCATGCCACCTCGGCGCAATCAGAAGACACACCGTGGCGGCAGTATTACGCTGATCTGCCAGCATGGTATGTCTTCTAAAAAGGGCTTCAGAGAAGATGCTTGAGAGGAGGGGTGAGTGTTCCATGACCACATTTGCATTCACAGCTTAACTTGCTCTGTAGATTCACTATAGCAGCTTTAAAGAAAAAAACGTATCAACTGTAATTTTACCATTGAATTTTGGCTCAGCCGGCATTTTATAGCAACATTTTTTACCAGTGTATACCATGAAATAATTTCATGATGGCATTTCAGCAACATCTGTGAGTTTATTGTGAATGTTTGTGCACTGTGAAAGAAGAAAATGTACGACCCGTAATCTTACAGTTGAATATCGGGAACCTCAACTTCAGGCGTCGTACCGTAAAAACTTGTGAAATGATTGTACGGTTGATTTTCTGCAACCTCAGCTGCTGGCGTTTAACTGTAAAACCGATGTTTTCGTTTATTACAGTGTAGTCTTTTCATCTGTTACATTCACACTCTATACTGATTTATTTTGATAACAGATGCATGTCCCAACACTTCCTGTCCAAGATAGACTAATGCAGCCAATTAAAGAAACATGAAGTGAGTTGTCACCTCCTTACTTGGTGTTATTTTTCTCTTTTTAAAGAAACAGGTCCTCATCTGAACTCTTTCATGAATTTCAATGGCATGCTCTCAGGTTATCTGGATCAACATCCTCCACCTTCGCAGAAAACAACCCAACACAACTGGAGTCATTCAGTAAAAGAATAAATCACTGTGAATTTTGGAGAGGAAATTTGAAACAAAACACTGAATGAAAGGTTCGTCCTTTAGCTTGTTTTGCTCCCTTTGTGCTGTACGTCACATCTGTTTGTAACCTCTGAGTTCATTACGCGTCCAGATGGGAACAACAATCACCTTTCTGCACCATGGCAGCTGTGACAACGACAACAAAGCCTCTGCCCCTTACAAACTAGATTCAGTCACTGTGTTATTTATTTCATTAGAACGATAGAGGGAAGTGATTGCTTTTGTTTCATCAAGCCAATAACAACCACAGATTTGATGTTTTGGTCTCTCGTGGCTTATTAAAGCACTGACCTCTTTGTCATCAAATGTCATCAGCGTTGAACTGCCTGCGTGCAGCTGCATTCATCGTGAATGATTACTCTCCACCAACATCAGGGGAATAGTTTCTATTTGTTGTCTTGCTCTGTCATTTATTGAGTAATCACGCTTTTGGTTTTTGTAAAATTTCGTCAACATCTGGTTGCATCAGCTTTAAAATGAATGTCCGACTCATTTTGAGTCCATCATGCAGCTCCCGACGAACATCTGTGCAGCTGACCGTTTGCATGTTTGCCGTTTGGCCTCAAAAACATTGTGCCTCATTAGCATGAAGCAAACTTGTCTAACTCAAACAGCACTCTATCGTTGACCCCTGGCTGAATGCGGAGACAATCTTCATGCAGGATGTAAGATTCTCTGCCACAGGCCATTTGTTTGACAAACTTGAATTTGGTTGCCGTAATGATCCGAGAGATTTCCTGTGCTACAATATGAGCCCTCGGTACTAAAGCAGACACTCATCATCTTCCTTAGTGGACTGTGGTTAATCTCTCCCAGGTAATGAGACACGCTGGATTTTTAAGGTACAGCGATGTTGAAGATTAGTCTCCATTAATGAATCTTAGGCTGGGGAAACCATGTAAGCCCCATTAAAAGAAGAGCTCCATTTATTATGTTTATTTTTTTGCTGAAAGCTTCCCTCCTACAAGCTGAAAGCTGAGCGCCCAAAGGACTTTCATCTAATTATTCAGAAACAAATGTATGAAAATCCCTTTTGGGCTTTAATGTTTGCTGTTTTTTATTTCAAAACAACAAGTATCCTAACTTCTGCTTTTAATCGTGTTTATTTTTAATTTATTTTTCTCGCCAAAGGGTGCAATTAACATTCTTGGAGCTGAAGGCAGCAGCATCCCGGAAGTGTCCACAGGTATAAACCATCAAGGTTTTACATACAAATGGTTCACATGCTGTAAAATCAAACATGGTTAATCAGGAAAAGCCGTGATTAATAGCAGTTTTGATCAGTCTGTGGCTGTGATTACGTTTACTTTTTGGTTTATATCTAAAACTATTAATATCTAACATTAAGTTTCATTTAACTGTTATAAAAGTCAACAACTGACTTTTATAGGCCAGATTTCTTAAAATCCGTGTAGCTTCTGGACAAAACTGCATGATTAAACTTATGAATATGAGTCCGTGTGAATGTTTAATAGCAAATATGTCCAGTTTGCTGATTGTGTTCCTATTAGCTCCTTCAGGCCTAAACGTTTTATTAAGCGTAAAAGTATCTGAATACAGATTACTCTATTTTTCTCAGTTGCAGCGTACCAAATGGCCATGTATTTAATCAAAAATGGTCAGAAGTTAACTTAACTTACAGGCCAAACGTCTTCATACAGATTAATCTGACACTGTGGTGCAGATGTGAAGAAATGAACTTGAGCTAATATTCTGAAATAATCCTGTGTGTGTCATGAGTCCTCAAGGCTACAAGATGCAGGACTTTTTATCTATCCTCTTTGAATAAAGTCTATCTTCCCTGTCATAAATGACTTTAAAACTTCATATAGTCATATTTTGTTAAATGAACAATTTGTTTAAATCCAAAGTGTTTGGATAATGTGTCCTATACTTCATATTAATGAATGACGGGTTAAAATTAATATTTTTCCTGTAAGGATTTATTTAAGATCTTGAATTACACCAGATTAGTATTTGCTGAATTTAAGGATTTAATCTATCAGTATATTCACACCTCATAATATTATAAATGTTTAACATTTTCTCTTCACACTAAGAAATGACCTCTCCAAGTATCTGAGGGAAGGAGGGATCTCCTGAGGCATTTTTGGTAACATCATTAAAACTTGTCAGCAACAGTTAATAAAAGGTTAGATCACTTCCTGATGCGAGTGGTTTCAGACGCTACAGCACCTCACACGTGCAGACCCCGGTAATGTCTCATGGCTGGTAATATCTGAACTCAAAGGGAGCTGCGACTCTTTGAGATCCTATGAGCCATTGTGTCCGGTGATTTCACCACCGTGGCCCTCTCCTCCGTACCGCAGAGAGCGACCGTCACACAAGGGGTATCGTAGACTCTGCACAACGGTGTCAGATAGTTTTACAAATAATCTATAGCTTATTAAACCATACAGTCAAACTGATCTTACAACCCAGACATCACAAGAGCTCTCAGATACTTAATAAGGTTTTGCTACAAACATCATTTCATTGGTACTTTGTCATGTATAATCATTAGTTTAGAAGATAAAATTTAATTTATTTTTATAAACTATATCATTGACTCTGTCTGAATCAATATGAAGTGTGTGTTCCCTGAAAAGTCCAAAGAACCTAAGAAAATATTAAATTAAATATTCAAAGACCAATCAGATTGATAATTCATATTTAGATGGAGTATCACATCTTATTGATCATTTAACAAATATGTAGCCACATCCAAAATGCTAGACAGTCATCCACCCAGTCATGGTTTGAATTATTAAAGCAACATTAAATAGTTTTTAACACTTTAACTTTGGGGCGACGGTGGCACAGGAGTTAAGTGCTCGCCCCGTAATCGGAAGGTTGCAGGTTCGAGACCCGCTCAGTCTGTCGCTGTTGTTGTGTCCTTGGGCAAGACACTTAACCCACGTTGCCCGCTGGTGGTGGTCGGAGGGACCGGTGGCGCCTGTACTCGGCAGCCTCGCCTCTGTCAGTGCGCCCCAGGGCAGCTGTGGCTACATCGTAGCTCATCTCCACCAGTGTGTGAATGTGTGTGTGAATGGGTGAATGACTGATTGTGTTGTAAAGTGCCTTGGGGGGTTCCATGACTCTAGAAGGCGCTATATCAAATACAGGCCATATAACTTAATGCTTTCAAACTGGTTTCAGTGGTTCTTAAGCCAGAAACTTGAGCAATCTCACATTGGACAGCCCTCTGCTGCCCTCTGTGAATCAGAAACTGCACCTAAAGGTGGGAACAGTAGTGGCAGGTCTCTGCTTTACGACAGTAGCTGTTTTCTGCTCTGGTAGCTAATGTAAAGACTAGCAGTTAGCTTTTTCAATTCAACGACCATCAATAAAAAGCACAACTTGAAGAAGAATTTAGCTTTTTTGTTCACATCGTGGTGGAGCCGGAAAGTAAAAGTAAGAGGGTAATGTCTTTAAAGGTGAAGCACATCAGCATGGCCCAGTTGTGTGTAGCCAAAGGAGGCTATGAAACCACGGGCTGATGGTGACCTGGCTTTGCTGCTATTGGACTTAATAGTAATTATACTATTTAATATGTCCAGTCGTTGGCTCGTTTTAGCATTAGCTCTTTGTTAGCATTAGCTACTGCAGGCAGCTGCAGGGTCTTTTTACAGCAGTTGTAATTTTGCTTTCAACCAGTAGAAGTTAGAAGCAGAAAACCTAGTCCCCCCCCCCCCTGCAACCACAGTTTGTTCCTGCAGTCCAGCTAACGAGAGCTGGTTTGGTCCCTT